>NW_025779075.1:0-54598 GCF_021130785.1 Homalodisca vitripennis | reverse complement strand
CAATTTTTAAAATTATTTAAAATAATATAACTTATTTTCTTATTTTCTTATAACCCCTTTATGTTTAAAAAATTTAAATTTTTTCCCTTGGGAAAACCAAAACCTTTAAAATGGTTTTAAAATTTCTTTATCTTCGAAGTGGTTTTTTTTAAAACTTGTTTTTTAAAATCATTCCTTTAATCTTCTTATAAAAATTTAGTACTTGCTTTATAGTTCCCTTTTTTTGTCTATATGCATAATCCCCCAACTCTATGCTTCTGTAATTTTATGTTAAAATTTTTCTTTTTCCCCCTTTTTTCGTTTTCCCCTTTTTTCTTTCTTTCTTAAATCTCTTTGGATTCTTTAAATTTAAAATTTTTATCTTTTTATCTTTCATTATTAAAATTTGTATAATCCCCCCTTTCTTATCACTTTTAAATTTAATAGTTTATCTTTTTTATCCCTTTCTTCATAATTATTAGTTTGGTGAAAGTTTAGTCCAAATAATCCTTTAGATTTCTTTTTCCCTTTCTTTTTTCTTTCTTTTATTATTTTAAATTTATATCTTGCTTGTTAAGATTTCTTTTATTTATAAATATTCTTTAATCTTAAATTTGGTTCTTTACCCCCGCCGACCTATTCCCTCCCAGTGCAAAGGGAAAACGAGTTAACTGAGAATTTTCTATTACCCCCAGCCTTAAATTTTATTCGCGTAATCTTGGAGGGTTGACTATTCCTTGTTGCTGTTATCGAGACAACGAGTATTGATCCCGTACCGCAACAAGGTTTGAGCAGTTTCCCTACCTGGTGTGTAGTTTCTTACCTGACCCCGTTTATTTAATAACAGATTTTCCGGTTACATCTAAATTGCTGATCCGTTTGGAGGTTGACTATTCTTGTAGTGTTATCAGACAAGAGTATTGGATCGTACGCTAACAGGTAGACTCGCAGTATCCACACCCTAGGTGTGTTTATCTTACCTGAACGTTTACAGAAATTATTCGGTTAACATTCTAATTGCTGATCGTTTGGAGAGTTTGAACCTATCTCCTGTAGTGTTTTTACAGACAAGATAATTGATCGTACGCAACAGATTAGCAGTTCCCGACCTGGTGTGTTTCTTAAACCTGACGTTACAGAATTTTCGATTTCTGTGTTACATCTAATTGCTGATCGTTGGAGGTTGACCTATACTTGTAGTGTTATTCAGACGAAGAGTATTGATCCGTACGCAACAGGTGGAGCAGTTTCCCCACCTAGGTGTGTTTTCTTAACCTGGAACGTTACAGATATTTTCGGTTACATCCTAATTGCTGATCGTTGGAGGTTGACTCATTCTAGGTATGCTGTTATCAGAACATAGAGTATTGATCTACGCAATCACGGTGAAGCAGTTTCCCACCTGGATGTGTTTCTTACCTACGTTACAGAATTTCAGGTTGACATCTAATTGCTGATCGTTGAAGGTTGGGACATATTCTTGTAGTGTTATCAGACAAGAGTATTGATCGTACGCAACAGGTGAGCAGGTTCCCACCTGGTGTGTTTTTCCTTACCTGGACGTTTACAGAATTTTCCCGGTTACATCTAATTGCTGTAGATCGTTGGAGGTTGCACTATTCCTTGTAGTGTTATCAGACAAGAGTATTGATCGTACGCACACAGGTGGAGCAGGTTCCCCACCTGTTGTGTTTTTCTTACCAGGACCCTTACAGAATTTTCCTGGTCACAAGCTAATTTTATTGCTGATCGATGGAGAGTGTTGACCTGTTCTTGTCGTGTTTATCAGACAGGGAGTAATTGATCGTACGCAACAGGTGAGGCAATTCCCACCTGTGTGATTTTCTTACCAGACGTTTATTACGTAATTGAGTATCTGTTAACAGTCGAATTGCTGATTGTTTGAGGGTTGACATGGTTCTATTTTTGTACAGGTTAATCAGACCGGAGTATTGCATCGTACACGCCAACAGGTGAGCAGTTCCCTAACCTGGGGTGTTTTCTTAACCAGTTACTAACCGGAACAGTTTCTGTTATATCATTCACCGGGGAATTGTACCGAGAATATGTTTTCTTATTATTATGATTTTTGAATTATATTTGTTAATGGGCATTTGTTTTGGACCTATATGTTTATATTATATTTGGGTCAATAAATAACATTTTAAACTCTTTTATATGTTTTTAGAAGTTATCCTCTAGTAACAAAACTTATCTAGAGCTCTAGATTATCTAAGCACAGATTGTACTAAAAATTTTTACTTTTCCCCTTTAGTAAAATCTTTCACTAATTTTCATAAATCCTTAATACTGCTAAACGCCATCAATTTATAGCAAACTTACACGAATATCATTTTCTCAGTATCCTGATGTTTATAAAAAATAATTCTTATAGAATTAAAGCAAAGTTGTGTTTTAGGAATTCTTCTGCAGTAATTGTAGTATTAAAACTTAAATTTATATTACACATTCGGGGGTAGTAGAAAAAAACTACATTACTTTAAAAAAAGTTTAATAATTTTTATGAGAATTTAATTTAATGTGATAAGATATTAGCATTTGATAATCAACTGAATGGTTAATATAATTTTCTTATTAGGATAATTAGCTTGTATTATTAATCTGCCAATAATAAAAAAATACAATCTGTTTGCAGTCCCCCCCCACCCCAGCAATAGTGGTAAATTTTGGCTATATAAACTAAAAAATAAAACAAGCCTCAATTAAAAAAAAGAATTAAAATTTAGCACCCTAAATACTTTCAAAAGGCGTCTAAATAAATAGAAGCAATCTGCACATAACATAGGTATGGTGCAAAGGGGTATTCCATAGCGAATGATTGAATTCAACGCTTCCATTTCACCAGACAACGGCTGCTCATAGAGCATGAATATGCAATGAGGATCCTGAAATTCCATCATTCGCATTGAGAATAAACTTAAAAGTCCTGGAGTCAAGTCCCTTACAGCGTCAGAAACTGCACTAAGTGGGTGATGCAATGGACTAGTTCTAAACATTCGCAAAAAGGCCAATTTTAAAAAATTTTAAAGTTTATACTAAATAGAACACTCCTTTATTCAGCTCTCGTTAATATATTTTATAAAATGAAACAAAGCGTCTATATGAATTCAGTATACTGATTAATTATGTTTAACATTCAACGTTGACTTATACTATAAGTTATAGGTCGGCTTAATGTAAGCTGCTGTTGCTCGATAACAGCCCTTTTCTTTTAATTTAACTTTAATATTTCTATTTGTAATTATTTGAATGATGGATATCTTAGTTTTAGACGATAGTATAAATTTCAATCTGACTATTAAAGCTTGCATTTGTTGAAAATGTTTGGTTTGTATATATATAATATATATAGGCCGATGGAATGTTAGTATAGAAGACTCTGAAAAATGTCTTGAGGTCACTACTTTATATTCATGGGAAAATTTAGATGAGTTTAGATGTTCTTGATAGGTCTTTGAGCTATTTCTGCTACTGCTCTTGGCCCTGTACTTTGGAGGCTGCCCACGGTGATTGTTATAAATCAACTTGTTAATCGTGTTGAACAGCTGAGCAGTTATCTGCTAGATGTTATTCTTGATATGTCCATTTGAGCTATTTCTGCTTACAGCTCTTGCTGTTCGTTGGGAGGCTGCCCATGCTGATGTTATAAATCAACTGGTTCATAGTGTTTGAAACAGCTGAGCGGGTTTCTCGCGAGATGTTATTCTTGATAGGTCTTTGAGGTATTTCTGCTATAGTTCTTGCTGTACCTTCAGGTTACATGTTGCTATGGTTTTATTATATAGATTAATTCATCAATAGAAAGGTATCAAGATTACGATTTCCCTTTGTTTGAAGGTTATTTTTGACGATGGAAGGATTGTGAAGGAAACAGGATTTTTCCGGACATTTGCCATCGTTTCAGTGAAAAATGAATTTCAACACTGTTTCCTTCACAAAAGATTACGATATATGGCCATATCTTTATTACGTTAATGTAACATAATAAACACAACATAATTTGAACCGTTTCGGCGATCTACTGGTATGTGCTTTCTTCTTAAGTTAACCAAACTCTTAACACGTATGGTAAGTATAGCCAATCATCTTTTAAAATTATTTAAGTTATGGATAGGAAATCCGGAACTAGTAAAAATCAATCCACCTTTAGAAACATGGACACCAGTACTACTATGTAACTACGTACACCAGTACTAACGTATATAACTACGTACACCAGTACTACGTATATACTACGTACACCAAACTACGTAGTAACTACGTACACCAGTACTACGTATGTAACTACGTACACCAGTACACACGTATGTAACTACGTACACCAGTACTTCCGTATGTAACTCACGTTCACAAGGTACTATGTATGTAACTACGTACAGTAGGTACAGTTAAAAAGAATTTACGAATGAACATCTCATGGCTGTTGAAAATATGATGTTGTACTATTGAATTAGAGTTTTCTATACTACGGAAAGTAGTAAAACTGAACTTAAATTCTGCGTAATATGAGTAAACCTTTTCTTAAAAGCGAATTATATACCATCATTGGGGGAAAATACATCTGCAAACTAAATTGGGTGAATCTTAATAACTCCACGTCGGGATTTGTCAGGGGCAAACGATTCTCCTCCTGAGGCTGACAGGGAGTTTTATAGCCTGGAGATTCCAGAGACAGGAAGCGTACAGAGGCTGATAAATCCCCTTAGGGGCTTCCAGAGATCAGTGACCATAGGTGTTAAAAAGGTAGCCCATAAGTAGGAGGCTAAAAGACACTGAAATCATGTGACGAAGGCTCCTAGAGATTACATTACCGAAGATGGTCGCATGTACTGAAGGACCACAGTTCAAAATTCGTGTGGTTCAATTTAGAAATACAAATTAAACTCGAATTCAAGGGGATGGCCAAAAATAGGAGTATATAATAGAAATTTTAAAATATTTACAAGATGTAAATTCCGTCAACCATTATTCTGTATAGCATTATGTTCTTAAATTCAAATCGAACTATTTGATTAATATCGTGCAATATCATTTTTGACTACAGTGAAAATTCTTTACACTTAGTGTTTGCAAGGCGCACCGATTGGGGGAAGAACGTTTACCAGTCCTCCAAGAGCATTTCATTTAATAATAATTGATAACCTAATTATTTCTTTTTTCAGACTAAAAATGACATATATGTTGAACTTGTTGGTGAAATCAATCATAGTTAAATATAATCTTATAACCATTTTATTTTAAGAAATATATGGTATGGACAAATATAATAATTAAGTTTTTCCTAAAAAAACGCATATACTTTAATTTCACCACGCAGTGACTACGAAAGTAAGGTTAGTTTCTTACTATTGTTTGATGCTACAACCACGAACCTGAACCAGCTACTTTCATGATCCGAGTACAAAATAAACTCGTACTGATTTAGAATTTTATACACCAACGGAGTACTACTTAAAATGGTAACAGCTATATGTTCCATTTACTGTCATCTGGTGAATGAGTCCAGTACTTTGTACCAGGAACGGTGGTAAATGTGTTAAGTATCTGTACGTGTAGTAAACAGTAACTGTAACAGTAAACCTGTACCGGGTACTTCCCCGGGTTTTGTGTTAACTTAAACTCTCAGAACGACGAAATACCCGGTACAAAAATATCATTTAAAATGGTTTCAACATGATCATCTGTAACAATAGCGAGTTGTGGAGCTCGAGTAGTTCTATGCTGTGTTGAGTTTGTTGTCACTACGAGCACATTTGCAACTATTGCACATAGCAGTCTGGCGATTTGTACGTTAAAACGAGCAGTTTCCAGTTACGTAAATGAAGAAAGCCTGCTCAACTTATTCTGAGTTAATGCATTTAAAACGTTTGAAATAGTGTTTTACAAAAATTACACGCTTAAAACAAAGTTAAAAAGTACACTAGTGAGCCTCCCATAACGTGACCATGTCGAATTTTGTGGATCACCCGGTCAAGAATAAAAGTTAAGATATAATTTATATAACAAATCTTTTCACTACTATATATATATACTCAATTTACATAGTGTATTTTGACATACTCAAGATTCAAAAAATTAACATACTTAATTACTGTACAATAGTATCTAGTTAGTCTATGTTGTATAAATATTCGGTCTAATCGAATCACATAATTCTGAATTCTAAAAGTTCAAAGTTGCCAGTTTGGATGAAAAGCGCTAAAAACATCTTTCATTGTTATCAATTTGTTATAAGTAAAAAAAAAAAAAAAACAAGAAATAAACAAATGCATTTTAACTCCCTTTATTGCACCCAATTACCCAGCTTATGGTCAACTTTCAAATTTGAAATATCTATACTTTTTGATCAGAGAGTAGATATAAAGAATTAGCTTTGGGGTTTTATGATTTGTGATTTAAACTTTACTATTATGTTCAATATTTGGGTTTATAGTTATGATTAAAGTTTGTTTCTAGTTAAAATAAACTCTAATAAAATTGTATATAATTGCAGATATTATATTATGTGTTATTTATTTCATCCACTATAACATAAAAATTTCGTCCTCCTTTTATTAGTCCACAGTATTATATTTTAGGGACATAATATTTCAAAAAATATTTTTTCTTTCCTGGCGGAGAGCCCCTGGGCCCCCTTACTTATTTGGGGCTTTTCCATACCCCGAGTCTACAATGTTCCGGACACCTCCCAATAATTTGGATGCGCCATCTGAGTGTGTGTGTATGTAATAAAAATGGAATATACATAGAGAACTCTTAATTACCTTTGAAGACTCTTTGATATTGGGATTTATATGAGTGTTAGAAGCGTGGCCTTAGACCGGCTTCTGTTGTATTTTTAAGTTGATTTTGGCAAATAGTTCATATACATAGCACAATACAGGAACCCTAAATAAATTAAATGCAGAGACCTGAATTAAAACAAGAAAAGTTCTCTAACGCAAAACATGACATTAACAATTCAGCCCAAAATCAGAATTGGGGGTTACACTTGTGAAATTGCGTACATAAAATTGCAGCATATTTGAAATCTTCGAGACAGAAGATAATTGATAAAAAAACACATTTTTGGTTCAAAAAGTGAAATGTTTGAACTTTGAGTGCTATATGAGAACTTATTAATTTCAACTCAATAAATATGTGTTAATTTGTTAATTTTTTTACGGCACCTCAAGTTTTACAGTTATAGTGTTTTGTTACACTTACTATTAGTCTATGAGTCAGAGTCAATTTGCATTAAAAGCACACAACTATGTTTGTTTCCGTGAAATCGATAGAGGAATTTCCTTTAAAAGAAAGGAGTCCGATCGTCAACCACGTACGCTAATTTTTGTGGAAGGTCCAAAATGGGAGGGTAAACAAAAATATATAAAATAAGAAATGATAATTTTTTTCAGCTATAATGATGGATTATTCCAAAAACGATTTACCTGTAACAAAGGGTGCTATGATAAACACTGAGCATATGCCAACAGCGGTAATTTTGTAGCGAATTAAGCCTTGAAGTGGATTTGAGGCATTATTTTCTAATAATAAAGACATGCATATTGACTTTAAAAGTTTGCACTTAAGGCAAGTTCCATAACACACCCCACCACCACGTCTCCCCCCATATAGGCGTGTGATGGTTATAACATTCCCACATAACATTGTACAAACATTTTAGTTGTTAATCTGCTATGCTTTTAACATATCTGATAGATTTTTAAACATCGACCTCAATGTCTATGCCTTGTTTTCAGTGGATTTCTCTATTTTTGGATGTATCAAAATTATAACGAACGCCCCTAAGGTTTTCCAATCTTGGTCAATCTCCACGATCATCTTGTCACATTTACGTAATTTTTTCTCGTTCTCCTTTGTTATTTAGGTTTGAAATACAAGTTTTCCTGTATTTTCGGTTTTAACCGTAAATAAGAAAAGGAAAAAAGAAAAAAAACGAAGAGCTTAAGGCAGATAGACCCACCATACGTTTCAGGTCGAACGTGTGAAACAAGAGAGGGTGTAATTAGAACAGAGTACACGACACAGGTTTGTAAGCTACAACCGCTGTTTCTGGTATGAAGTAAAGGGTGCGCCTTCCGCTTTGTATCAATAAAATGCATCTTTGAGGGGTTGTTTTCTCTCTGTTATCGATCACTTATTACATTGAAAACTACAAAAAATCCACCCACGTTTCGTTCTGTCTCTGCAAATTATTTTTGTTGGAAGTTTCTGAAATTCTTCAAGTACTTAAGAATAAATAAAACCCATTAGCAGTTACCCGCGGCTCCACACGCAATATCGAACGCTTTGCACTGTATACGAACACAACAGGATTCGACTGAATTATATTTCCGACGCGAATGTTGAGTAGATTAACAATGACAAACTACGCACCTTATTTCTTTATAAACCGAAAAATATTTTTTGCGTTTCTCTACATTTAGAGCTATAATTGGCACATTAGTTCGGGAAATGCGCAGTGCAGCAAACTTTCATCAAGGGTAGTTTCTGCCGACTGCTTCAAAGGGAGTCTTCGGAGTCAAATATTCTGACCCATCAGATGTTCTGCGGTATTTTCTAAGGTACACTTGAGTACTTACCTAAACGCTGAGATCCAAAACGACGGCGTTTAAACACAACTGTATCTAAAAACTCAACTGATAATAATAAACAATGTTTACAGTTGATTACATTTGGCAGGCTTAATTACTATTTCAAAACTTTTGAGATCAAGATGGCATTGTTAAAGGCCAGTGGGGGCGTAGCCCCAAGGCACTTTCAAAATAAGCATAGGCATATCATTCCATCGCTGGAACCGTAAAGAATTCTATGTAAAATGTCAAAACAACCGTTTGAAAAGTCTATACGTCAAAGCAAAACAAACTAATTCCATTTCGCATTTTTAATATTATTAGGATTAGGATTAAAATTTAAAAAACAAACGCTACATCGCTATTGAATGATTATACGCCGAAATTTAATCATTCGCGTTAGCATTGTTACCGAAGATTTCTTGATCTATAAAACTGCGAGTTACAACTAGTTCCGTAAAGCGCCCCCAGCAGTGCGTAACTAACTTTGCGGTTTAGTAAATCAATGGTGCCGTACTCTTGCCAAGAGCGTACCACCCAGAACCCAATGAAACCGATAACACAGACAGCCTGACTCGCATTGTTGTCGCTTATTCAGTATTGATTTATACACAACAGGTGTTGGCTGGCTTATTGCAACCACCGATGCCGGGGTTTCACTGCTCCGATACGAGCTTTTCCTGAATACCCTCACCTCTATTTCTCCGATGGTTGCTCGCTCACACGATCCTGACCTTTAACAACCGTTCTAACGTTCTTGAACAATAATAACTCTGTAATTATAATTTTAATTTAAGACGAAATTGGTACTTTTTGTAATTTCATCCATTCGGTTACAGATAGATGGTTATTATGTTTTTATTTACCTGCAAGTCTCATTTACCAAATGAATTTATTGTTGTTTCCAAAACGTTTTTGTATGCAAAACGTAATTTTTAAAACATGAAAAATAGCTAACCTTTAGTGTCATTAAAATGCAGTAGCTAACCTCAATTTTGCTAAATACTAGTAAAAAATATAAATGGCGTAGAAGTATTTTTTTATGACATGTCACACGATAGGGTTTGCAATTTTTAAAAAAATTTAAAGTTACCCTCTTCTACCCCCCTTTGAAAAGGGGAGTGAAATTTGTTTACCCCTAACAAATTCCACAAAAAAGCAATTGAATAAGGGTAATGAAGGTTGTACATTGATATCTCAATCCGTTTTGGAATTGCCCATAAATTTTGCTAGGAATCGTCATAGAGATGTTTTGTTCATGTCCGTTTTGGTTTTTTTACTTTGCCTTTTAAATGACATGTCACAAGACAGGGTTGCAATTCGAAAATCTTAAGTGACCCCCTCTCTACCCCCTTTGAAAAAAGAGTAGGGGAATATTTTTACACTCCAAGAAGTTGAAAAACGTGTTTTAATAGGATGAATCAAGATTTTACTTCGATATCTCAATCCGTTTGGAATATATCCAGACAAATCAAGGCTTAATATACACCCGTAGATGTAAAGAGTTGTTTTGCTCATACATTTTTGCTAGGAATCGACTGTAATTAGCTTTCTTCTCGGTCCAATGAGAAACCCCACGGACTCGTGCCTATGTTTTTAATTTACGTGGACGTAAAAGGGTTAAGCCAAGTTAAATGTGTTTGTTAGAATAAAAATTGTAAATTTTAATTTTCCTTACTGTTTTTATAAAGTAAAAACAAGGTAATTTAGCCTACAATTTTCACGAAGCAGTTTACTTTATTTAATATTAATAAATATTTATACCTTTGTTTTGCAATTAATTTGAGGTTGTTTTAGGCAAATTCGAGTGCTCCATGAGTCTACTTCGTACTCTGTTGCTCTTGCGGCTGAGGTATTTTTCTGTCGGGGTACTTTTACTACTACTTAAATCTTCATGATTAGACCATAGGTTTGCAGTACGGATTTTCATTGACCATCCAGGCTACCAGTAAATCCCAAGACTGTGTGGGAAAAAATTAATAAATTTAAAAGTAATTGCTTTCGTCATTGATCATCAACATTGCGCAATATTTGGAAAGATTTTCGGGGTATGAGTGGGAGTATCATCGGACTAAGCTACATTTGCCAAGTTAGAATTACTCTCACTGGCACAGTATCATTGTATTATGTCACTATGGCAAAATAATAATTTCTTGTAAGCTCTGGAAAAAGCTAATATTAAGCTTACTAGTGTTACAATCGCTTATACATCGGTGTCTAAGGTCTAAAAAGGATTATAGAAAATAGCAATAGTTTAAATTTACAGAATTCGTAATCGAAGTAATAGTAAAAGATGGAATTAAAATAGATAATGTTTGAATAAACAATTCAATTTGGACCAAAGATTGAATTTTATGCTTCTGGTTAAATTGTAGTATGTTACTTTCACAACTCTCCAGAATCGCTAAAAAAGTTACTTTTTATGCGTATTGTAAAAATAATCCTGAAGGATTAACTAGGATTCGAATTTCTTAAAATAGTTCAAAATAATAGTTTTTCAATTAAGCTTATAGAGTAGTTTGTACAATAGCATATTCTTAAAACTTGAAAAATAATAAAACAAATTGGGAAAATGTTTTCTAAAAATAAGCTGGACACTTTAAACGTCATCAATTTTTGGTTAGTGTGTAGTAAAAAATTAAAAAAAGGTTAATTTTTAATAAAGTAAAAATACATTACTTTAAGTCATGTAGTAGGCTAAGTGTGTGGTAGTAAGTTCTTACATTAATGCGTATTGTAATAAGTTAATTAAGTATTAGTCGAATTTTTTTAACATAAAGTATAAAAAGTATTTCGTACAATATTGCATAAAAAAAATTTTTAAAAATAATTTTTTAACAATTTAAAAATGTTTCAAAAATAAGCTTGATACCGTACTTTAAAACGTCCAGCAATTTTTGGTTTAGTGTGTAGTACAAAATTCAAAACAGTTAATTTTTAATACATTATGCGTATTGTAATAAGTTAATTATGTAGGATTCGAAAATTTTTTATTAAACATTTTCAAATAAATAGTTTTTGATTGAGCATAAAAAGTAGTTAGTACAACAGCGTAGATATTCTGAAAACCCTGAAAAATAATTAAAAAATTTGAAAATGTTAAAAAATTAGCTGGATACTTTAAACATCACCAAGGTACAACGTTTTCCAAATTTAATGTGTTGATTCCCTAGATTCTCTTTTATGGTCATAACTAATTGACAGACACCTTGAAGACATCTGGGGTCGATATTGATTGATGCAGAGTGTACCGGTGAAGTACAGTCTGGTACAACCGGCGGCCGGCGCTTGCGCCTGCGCTTCCGAGCTGATGTCCCGGCTGGACACAACCTGTTGCTCAGTGTTACGCGGTTACTTGTGTCCGCACGACTTCCTCCCCAGGCGAAAGGTAGGCTCTTGTCTTATCACCTTTGTCCTTTATGTACCAAAGGCAGATGTCATTTGACAATTTCTCCGGTACTGTTTTTGGGATTAGTCTCAGAAGCTTGCTTAATCTTCGTGTTCATTTTCATACATTTCATGAGCCAAGCAAGTATCATATGATTATTGATGAAGGTGCAGTGTGCCCTGTGTAGTACAGTGCGTAAGAAGGCCAGACATTTCCTAAGAAAGGACCATTCATGAATAGGCTGCGACCAAAACATAGGGTTTGATCATTTAAATTAGACATACAAAACAATGATAACACTGATATACACACACCTAATTGTTTAAAATATAGTTTTTAATACATTCTAGAAGCTCTTTTCTTATTTGAATTATTAAAAAATTAAAAACAAATGCTCCAATATGATTTTTATTTCTGTGAGGCCTTTTGTGCTCAAGAAACACATCTTCTCGAGCACGAAAGGTCTCAGAGAGAAATAAAAAGTATATTATTGGAGCGTTTGTTTTATAAATCTATATATAGCTTAATGTTAACAGTAAGGGCCTCAGACAACAAATTGGTTTTGGACTAAATTTAATTCCTTAGCCGGGAAAAATAACGGAACCATCTCTCTACGCTGCTGGAGACTAATTACATTTGAGGATTATCTTAAAATCGCTGTAATGACATTGAATATATTCATATATTTAGCTACTGCTCTGAAATGTTTAATAATAGAAGCCAAGTATACTGCAAACAATTCTTGTAATATGTATAGTAGTGGTAACATGTTTGCCCGGCAAGTGAGAGACTCGGGTTCGAGTCCCGGCGGAGCAAGTACTTTTTGTGATTCAAGGTTTATAATAAATAAAACTTTTCAATAATGTTTTTCCGTGATGGTATAGTTCCAAAATTTTAATCCCAGAATTAGGACATGTGCCTGGTTTAAACATTATTACCATGGAATCTGTCGTAATTGTGTTATTACCCATTTCATTGAAAACTCAATTTAGAAAATATTGAGATCTTATGATGTATTTAGTAAAATACAATATTATAAAAAGTAAAATTATAGATACAAATTTTTAAAAGTCGTTTTATTGATGAAAAATAAATTTTAAATTGTAATAGTTATTGTTTGTGTTCACTTTTAAAACTAATTTTATTTTATTTAGCTTCTCCATATAGGAGTTTTCAACCTGCGTGTGTATTTATAGTTTTTTTATGCTTTATTATTGGAGATAAATAGTTTAAAAGATCAGTATAAAATCTTAAATAACTGCTTCAAACTGAGCAAAAATAAATATTATAAACTATAATTCTATCTTCAGGGACATTGGCATTCTTTTTTTAATTCAGATAAACGCAGAGGCGAGTCAGGAATATCGGGTATGATTTATTATCCTAGAGGGGTACATCACATTGTGCAAATGTATTTCTAGATTTAGTATTCTACCTCGCAAGTCAGTGTAATAAATTTCTGGAGTTTCTTTTAAAATTATATGAGAGGTAAAATAATATTACTCGTAACGATATTCTAAAGAAGTGGATACTTATACAATTATTTATGAATACAAAATAAAAATCTTATTTATATCTTAACATCTTAAAATTTTAAGATTGTAAGGACACTCATTTAATTTTTTATATCTGCAATAAAAAATTAATAAAAATAAATTTTGTGTGTTAAAAATATTTAAGAAAATTCGTATCTTTTACAAAATAGAGGCGTATTAATAGCAAATTTTAAAAAATTTATTGTTATTTGGACATTTCTAACCAACATGATCGTGTAAAATGTACTGTGCATGATTATTTTCATATTAAAAGCTAGTTTAAAATATCTAATGTGTAGGAATAAAATTATAAATATTCAAATAAGGCTAAAAATGATTTTTATTTTGTTAAGTGAGTGATCCACACTTAAAATCTTTAAATAGTTATTGGCAAAGTTTTATTATTTAATTGTTTTAAGTATATTATTTGAAAAATTATTGAGCTTTGATAAATATTTTTGAATTCCAAATATTCGTCCATCTAAGTAGTCGCAGTAGTTAATGCGTATATGGAAAAATTAACTTAATTCCAGTTTTTCCATTAGATTTGTGTTCTATACAAGGACAGTCAAAATATACCAAGCATTTTAATTTTTTTTATATGACTAATTTAGTTTTGTAGGTATTCAGATTATAGCTCTTGACAGTAACAGGTTTACAACACAAAACAAACTCGTTTCACTATATATTAATTTTAATTAGTTAAATTCTTGAGTATTAAAAATCTATGAATGATGTAATTATTTGGTTATTGTTAATACTTCAACGCTAGGCATCCTATTCAATCTTGAACGCTTAGGACATATATTGTGTTATTATTTTAAACTAGGGGAAATGTCATTACAGTTCAAAATGGGCCATCACTGCTTTTTTTTTGTTTGTCAGAAGGTCGAGTTAAGATATTAGCGACATAAATCTTTTTAAATACGAATAACCGTCGTTTTTCACCTCAGAACCAAGCGACTTCGTAAATAAACAGGGATTCCTTTATAGGGAAAAATGAATAGATGGCTTTTACTGTCACAGGGCTTGCCACTGCTATTCATTAATTATGTTTCTTCTTCTAGGATTTCTTGAATCTAAAGCATTTAAAATACACTATTGCTATAACGTATTCTATAAATAGTTTTCAAAACGATTATAGAGACTATAAAAAAATGTATGACAATAATTATGAAGTTAATATAAAAATTAATCGAGTTTATTTTTATTAGTGCTACGATAATAATAGTTGTTTGTTCATTGGCGATTGGTAAGGTATGATATGAAAGGTGTGGAATATATTAATTTTGAATATAACCTGTATTATCTTTAATATACCGTGTGTTTCTAAATCATTTTATGTACACTGAAGGGATCTTTGAAACTATAAGAGAAACAACCAATATTAAATAGACAAAGTTGTGGGTATTAACAAGACCAACAAATCAATGTGGTTATAAATTTATTATTGGTTGTGTCGTTCACTCGCTGCGCTCAAAAATCTGATTTTGGTCAAAATCTACAAACTGTCCACAGTTCTCTCATATTAGTTCCTATTACATGATACTATTTTAGTATATACACTAGTAACGTCTTTTTACATTAAATCTGCATGAAACGTTTTACAGTTTTCACATATTATAATGAAAAATGTTTAAAGGCCTGCAAGCACGGTGTGTAAGGTTCGAATACATTTTTTTACTGCACAGAACTATATTTTAAGTAATTAAAAGAAAATATAATTTAAACTGATTTCAAAAAATATCATATGCGAGTATTTTATACTTTCTTTGTAGTTTACGTTATTTCTATTAAAAGCTATTTTTACATAAAATAGTGCATAGTTTGCAAATGAATGACCTTTTTCCACGGTAATTCATTTTCAACTATAATCTGATATCCCACTGTTGCACAAAGCATTTAAGTTCATATTTAATAGGAAATAAAGTCGTTCTAAGCTCTGAATGTGGTGACATTCTATTTTTTATTTATAGAATACCACTTGAGCAACTATAATACACTGATTTCTGTCATAAACTGACGAAACAAATCATATAGACTATCTCTCTTAGTTTTTATTTATTTATTTATTCCATTAGGTACTTTATTGATATAATCACACATTGCTATCTCATAGAAAAATCCCAAATCTATATAAATTTCTACTGAAAAATTTAACGTTTTTATTGATAATATGATATTAGTTTTACTGTTATGATTTTCCCTATAGTTTAAATATAGACGACAGTAGCAAATTAAGTCTTTAATAATTGCAATTTGATATTTATGTTCTGCGGTATTGTTATAGCGGTGTCTTCCTTTAGCTGGAAGCTAATATTGAAAATACTATAGTCCTCAAAGGCTAGGTTAACAAATTACAAAAGTATTTTAATATATTTTCAAACGTGTTAACTTTATTAATGCAGAGCTTATACCGTCACGTTCAGTTGTATTGTTTATGCAATTATACTAAAAAAACATTCTTCGAAATAGGGGTTAGAACATTGATTGAAAATTTTTCTTCTAAACAACTATAAACCATGTATGATTCACTTTACTATGATTATGAAATATTCTGCCTTTTTTATCTGATATAATATATATATATATATATAAAATAATCTGATAAATGAAGATTAAGTTTGTATTTCTTTATTGTTTGGATATTTATCACTTTCAAAACTCTACATATATATTTTAGAGTTGACTTAACCTTTTCAAAATAACGTGCTGTTGCAATCCTTTTTCATATTTTCAATTCCAAGTTGCAATGTGCAGAAATACTTACGATTCGTATTTTATCATTTGGTCTGTTCTCCTTATTTTCAAACAACATATTTCTGTTATGATTCTTTTACAAGTATTTAAATTAATGCAGGCTTTTAAAAGAGTAATACATTTATGAAGTTGCTCTGTAGTAATTATGATCACTTGGTAATATTATAGAAACTATTAAGTTCCTAGCATCCATAGTATTACCATATAATTATTCCCTACCTTCATTACAGCATGTAAACGTATAATTCATTAATCTCATAATTTTTTTTAAATTTAGTTGAGCGTTTAGTGAAGCTTATTTACTTTATGAACTGAAATTTCATTTCTAAATAGTCCAGTCATTTAAGAATTTCGTCTTGCGGAAAAATTCATAGTGAGCTGAATTTGGTATAACACCTTCAATATGGCGTTTTAATGAAGGTGTGAAAAATCGAACATTGATATCGTGCCGGTTAAAAAAGTTATAAGGGTCAAAAGGTCACGAAAATAAGTTTTTCGCGAATATCTCGCGACCTATGGCTTGGAGGTCAATAAAAGGTCATTATAACAATTAAATGGGCCTTTTATTACAGGCCATGGATTACGCCTTCGGGGGAAACCATGTAAAAAAACGCTCTTTGCATTCTAGCTCAAAGGTGGTGCGGAAACGAGTACATCATCATAATGTAGTCACGTTTCTCAGCGCTCTAGCCCCAAAACGGTTGACTTTAACAGAAATATGCAAGAAAATTATTTTTTTTATAATCATATGAGATATGAGAAATAATTATTATTTCTCATATGATTATAAAAAAAAAATGTTCTTGCATATTTCTGTAAAGTCAACCGTTTGGGGCCAGAAGCGCTAAGAACGCGACTGCATTATGATGATGCACTCGTTTCCGCACCACCTATGAGCTAGAATGCAAAGAGCGTTTTTTACATGGTTTCCCCCGAAGGCGTAATCCATGGCCTGTAATAAAAGTTTTTTTTTAATTTTATGCTCAATAATTATTTATTTGTACATTAAAAAATAGGGAAAATATTGTTGTATATAATTTTTTTATAAATATTCATTCGTCGTTGATATCCTCAATTTCAACTTCATCAAAAGTTGCTGACAAAATATCGAGTGGACTTATTGCTGTATTTAAATCAACATCTTCATAATTTTCTTCTTTGGACTCTTCCTTTAAGCATGACTGACAACGACAATGTCCACAAGCTCTAGAACATCTCAATCCAATTTGTTTATGTACATCCACATTTGCCGCCACAACCCTTTTTGTACAATTACAAAAGATTGTGTTTAGTAGATCATCGGGTGTTGGTGGCAATAAAGTTGTTATTGCTGTAATATATTATTTTTCAACTCCGAATCCCACTGTTTCTGTATCAATTTCATTCCCTACCCAGGTTTTTTTATTGATAATAGACTCGATATATATGCTGTTGAACTGCTGAGGTGAATGCACTCACATAGGGTATTATATACCGTACACATATAAGGCGTCAACCCTATTGCTTTTTAATCAATGTATTTCAGTTTTCTTAAAACTTCTAACTTCTATTCGGGCGTTGTTAGACAAAATATAGACATTTCTAATGTGTAACCTTAATGGCGAGGATAAAATAAATTAGTAAGCAAACTTAGTGCAATAATGCGTGGGCATAGTTAAAATGTAACCTAACAATCCGCAAAATATCTCAATGCTTTTTCATCTGTAGAATTTCAAATTTTGCATGGAATTTCATATCTACATAGATAAGACTGAGTTCTATGGTGGTGCACATACATCCCTAGGATTTGGCTGAGCGTCATTGAAGCCTTTCATTCGTTAGAAACTTTTTCTGTCAGGGGATGTAAAGATCTCTTTTCTTAACAATAGTCTCTCTTTGTCTCAAGAATGAAATGCGGTTTATAATTGAAATGTTGCATGTAATCTGAATGAGGCCTGTGGGACACCTCGTAAATAAAGAGAGCTGTTCATATTTCACGGGGTTGAATATGGAAAAATGTCAAATTCAGCAGAAGCAACAAAACTACTCAGTAAAACATTTGGCCTAAGCATGGCGTGATGTGAAAACCAAAAAGGTTATCTAGTAAAGGGAGTGATTTTGCCCCACTCTGGTGACAACCTGTGGCGGCGGCGCGCTGCTTTGATGTGTGGTGGCTTTGTGCGCGCTTTGATCTCACCGCTCCGCTGTCTGTGTGTCTGTTCACCGGTCAAATAGAGTTAGAATTGGATTCGAGTTGTCAGCCAAACTGTATTTTGTCACAACCGAACTTGATTGGACCAAATTGAAAATGTAGGCCTTCAAATTTCTTAAAAACGAAGAAGAGTTTTACGATAGTAGAATTTCGGACATTTTCCATAGTTACACATCACTCAAAAAGAACATTAAGTTCAGAGAATTGAAATCTAAAACTTCCTAAGGTGTCAAAAAATCTAAAAAAAATAATTAGACGAGTACAAAATATAAAACCATAAACTGCACCGATGAATTTGCCACACACTAAACTCATTAGTCCCAAGGAGGGTTTACTTCTGACTAGTGTTTACCTTCCAGTTGTATTCACAGCATATCCACCTAAATCTTGAAACCTTATGGATGTCCAGGAGCGGCACTAACCGCAAATGTCAAGATTATGGGGTGCAAGGGTAGTTCGATATGTCTGACGATAGCTCATCTAATGCGGGGTATGGTTGTTGGAGTTGGTGGGATTCATTCCTTAAAAGTCAAACGTTTCTTGCTAGCCTAGACACAAGGGTGTGCCAACCCCTGTCTGCTTTGACTGGAGAGACTGCTTAAGAGTTGGCTTCCCCTTCTTCCAAAGGGACATGAAATGAGATTAGTGCCCCAAATTCTTATCCTCAACCTTACCCATCCACAATATCCTGTATAACGGAAATAGCGCAAAGGTGTCCTTATAGGACTAGGTTCATTTTTGTAAACTTCTTGTCCTAAGATAACAAAACATCTTGACATCAGTGTTTGTTGATCTCCCAACTTCCCTGGTGCGTGTAGCATGTAGCATGTAGTGTAACGCTCTTGGTTCTGTGCAGTAACATAGCTTGGGGTTCAATCTCAGTCTGGACTTTACATTGTTGTTGTATCAGTCGGGTATTTTGACTGACTTTGTGGAGTACAACACACCCTGTTGACAAATTTATTTTAGTGTGTGACGAGCTCATCACTTTTTTATTTGTTAAAATTTGTGTGTGCGTGTGTTTAAACCTTTTGCCTTAAGGGTATGTTGCCTCTATTCAGGAATGGTATGTTAAACAATACATAAATAATTATTAAAAACGAACCTAAATTTTAATATTGAGAATACAGCCAAAAAAGCTGGTGATTTTCTGAAATCTTGGTCTACAACTGTTTGTCGTTGGGTATAATTTTAGATATTTTATCTCGAAAAGTTATAGAGGTTGTGTTGATTAATAAATGGCAATATCGCACCGCAATGTCAGCTCATATGAGTATTGTTATTACAGGTTAGTAACTAGCAATGAGTGAGATTTGTTTTAAGTACAGAGGACTACTCATTAAGTATTACCCAATGTTATTAATTACCTGAAAAAGCATATAATCATCTGTAAGTGATTATTATACTGAGTTGTAAGTTATTAGAGAATTAACACTAATAATAAGTAAAAATTCAAAGAAAAAGTGTTATTTAATTTATAAAGTAGATGTTATTAAAACCATAGATTTCAACCTATCATCTAAGTTTCATCGCGGTGAGACATTGCTAGCATATCTGTAAAATTAGGTCGAAAAATCAAAGATTTAAATTAAAGTATTGAGATATTTCGGTATCACTTGGGTAGCAACTTTCAAACAGCAGGCGTGAAAGAAACTCTTTAAAATTAGAGTTATCTGAAGTGATATGAACAGGAAAACTCTATTTGACTGTCATGTTACTGGCAACGGAAGCCCAAGAACTAAAATTTCAAAAAAGATATGTTGAACTTGAATTTCGATTTCTATAGATGATTCCCTTTAAAAACAAATTACTGTCGTCAGCAAATAATATTATAACTAGAATAATAGAATAGGTTTGAATGAATGCAACTACACAAACCTATTATAACGATATACGGTTATAGTGGTATTGCAAACAAAATGTAAACATCCTCGACCATATTTACTGAGCTATACAAAATTTAAATTTTCAATATTTAGTTAACGGTATTGAGTTCAATTTGAGAGCCTGTAAATTGAAACAGTACAATAGAGATCGAACACTAAATTCTATAGTGTACATGATTCGAATCACAATGTTGTCCTCGATAACTGATTTGGTCTGCGTAACCTATAATGTGTTCAATTATCGCCTGACCCTAGGAATATATGAGTAACATCAATAGCAAATTAACACCCATAGTGATCGAGTGGACAACACTGTTACATGGCGCGATGTAACGGTATTTTATAACCAACGGGATAGTCCCAATAGTTCCATCTGTCACTGTAAACCACCAATAACACCAAGACTGTGAATCGAATCGGCGAACTTTATCGGCTGGAACCCATCACATTTTGTGCTCGCTCATTTCAGGCTTGATTCATTGAATGTTCCAGCTCCGATTGCTGTTTGTTCAATGGAAACTCTGCAAAACTTTTGAGATTTCTACGCCAGTCAGCCTGAAAGCCTGTACTTAGATAGTTTAAACGATCTGTAACGTTACACGTATTGGGGAGCAAAACATGTTGGAGGTTTGTATTTAGTTTGCTGTATCTCTAACAGGTTAACATAAACATTTGGTCAACAATCATAAAATATTGCACTGTTAGTCTGTGTGAAGCTTTACTTCATACTATTTCCTTTAATAAACATTTATTGTAAAAAAATGGGATTTCAGACATTGCCATCGTTCCAACAATAGAACACAACGTTTCGTAGATTTGAATCTATCTTCTTCATCAGGTTTACAAAAACCCGAAAAAAGTGATTTTTGAGTATTTATCTTTACAGCTTTAAAGGATTTAGATTCCAAGGAAACAAAGAAAATAAATTATTCCTATTTATTTTGGCGTTACCATAAAAGTTACAAACAACTGAGACCATCAAACAAAGGGAAAGGCAATCAAAATTAATGACAGGCAAGATAATAAACTGTTTTATCGGTCGTGGAGTCGAGCCAAAAGGTTATTATACGTACAATGCCAGACGCATTGTATTATATAAAGATATCGCGTGCTGAATGTAAAGAAAACTTTTCCAGATGGTTATTGCATGTTTTTAATTCTGTAAATTTATGACTCAAAGCCTGTTGTAGTTGTTTAAGCGCCAGAAGGAAATTTAATTCAGTTAAGTTATACTAGTTTTACATAAGTCAATAAAGTAAAAATGTGAATAACTATTTTCTTACATTATTATTATTATTAATTATGCAGCACAAGGTTTAACAAATATTCTATTCATTCAATAGTGAAGGAGGATATTTATAAATGCAGCGAGAGAAGTTTCCAACTGCAATGACGGTGATAAGGTCTACAGTCCTTTGGTCTTCTCCTTTGGAGTTGCAGGAGTCTGATTAACAGGTCATTAACTTGACGGAGGCTAAGAAATTTGAAGGGGGTTTCTGTTAGCATTTTCGTAGGAACTCTACAATCATTTGTCCACACCGAAGCAAGTTTTTTTTGGACTTTAAAAAAATGGACATTTCACCACGATGAAAATGTCTCTGGTCCCTGTAGTTTTAATGTCCATTAAGATAAACTTGCAAGTCTGTGAACGGGTGGATCTCAGCCGACGACGATCTTCTGAATATTCTTGCAATGCTCCCTTCTGAATATCGTGGATCTCGACAAGAAGAACAGTTATTGCAGGATATCGAATTGAGTTTTCGAGGATTGTAGGATTGAATCTAGAGTCTAGTATGACTCCGACACATGACTTCGTTGAAAATTTTACATTTAAGATTCTCGTTATAGAGTCCAATATTTCAATACCAGCAATGTCTGTAACTAGCACACCGAGAATCAGAGTATTCTGCTGCATCTGTTGTTGGTGCTCTGACACTTCTTCCTTGAGATTGATTACTTCAAAGTCCATTCGAGCGTTTTTAATCTGTAGATTTTCCACCGCAGCACTGTGACAGTATGATGAGACACGATTTTGCAACTCACCACACTGTTCCCTAAGACTACTCTGACCTCCTTTGTAATACTCGCTAAGTATGCTTAAACCTGGTCCAATTTTGCGAGCTATATATCCCCAGCAGCGTTTCTTTCTTTCCTTTCGAAAGGCAGCGATAGCCAACAGGGTGTCGGAATGGACAATCTTGCCTACACGGCTTCCTGTAGATGAACTCTCAATCACAAAGACCCTCACACCTTCATTTACTTTCAGTATATCTTCTTTGGCACCTCAATTATACCCGGTAGAGTTCAGCATTTTATACAGTTTTTTTCTCCATAATTCCACAGACGCACTCTATTCAGTTTTAAGCTGTTCTTGACACCTTCGAATAAAAAAAAACTAAATTTAACCTGAATACATCGAATTAATAAGATGCTATAATAATGTGAATACATATAACCCATCAGAAACTGTCGTTATTGTATACCTGAACGGATACGGAGGGTAGCAGTTCGAGCTGGGTTATCAAACCATGGGCTAGAGCACAGATAAGCAATGTTGACCCATTGAGTGGCTGATAACAATTTAAGGACCAATATTTTGGTTTTAAGATCGTTTTTGACGACGGAAGGATTGTCTAGGAAACTGGGTTTCCAAGCATTTTGGCATCGTTCGGTGACACAAAAAATCAACACTACGTTTCGAGATCTTCAATCTAATCCCTTCCGCAGGTGAACAACTAACCTGCAAATAATTACAATCTAGGTTAAAATAAATAAATCATACCAGAGCGTTGTGACACACGTAACTCAGGAATGTTATGCAATGCTTAGTTTTAATCCATATGTCTGTGGATGTGTATTATACCATTGTCATTTTCTGAGTAGACATTTAAGATATAAAAACTAAAATTAGTACATTCGTTATACTTATTTTGTTACCTATCACTGGTACACTGGAAAAATAATAACATAATTCTAAATAGGTGTCTTTTAAAAAATTTAGTATTAAATTTAAAAAAATAATAGATAATCTCTACTTACAAAATTGAAAATGAAAAGGTATTTTATGTATTAAAAAAATGGTTTAATTTAATTGTGGCCAGTTTATATGTGAAATTCTCATTTAAAAAATTTTAATAAGTTAATTGTTTTCTTCATAGGTGATAAAAAAGGCCATTGTTAAACAACACAATAAAGAAACTAAATAGCATAGTAAAGTAAATAGTTTTTGAAAAAATTGATATGTGTTTTGAAACAAATATAGTCACTAGTGGTTGTGAATTTTAAAACTAAAATATCATCAGCCGATTGTTATACAAGTTACATGCAGTTTAGCAGCAACAGACGATTAGCTTAATGACAACTACTGAGTTTCAAGCTTCACCACTGTGGCTTGGATAATTTTTTTGTTATTTTTTAAAAGTGTATGAAAAAAATATTCTTATTTTCTTAAACCTACACAGAAATTACAGAACTATAAAGCAGCAGATAAGGAGATGGAAGCCAAGTGAAATTAAAGAAATAATGATAGAGACTACACTTGTTATAAACATAACAAAGCTATGAAAATTAAATTAAATGAAAATAAAAAATGTCTTTATTGAACACAACGAAAAAGCATACTCAATTGGCGAGTTTAGGACTATTAAGTCCTCTCCAAGCTATGATGGGATGGGTTTGATCAATGTGAATTTTGAGTTTAGCTCCAGTTCCTCTTGGTGCACCTTCTGGAATTTGACGCTGTCAGAGATTTGACTCTTAGGATCTGGAGTTATGTTCGTTTGAATAGATCGAAAATAAGTCGACGAAGAAAGCTCAAAATGAAAAACTTTGAATTTTTACGACATCAGAGACATCTAGATTACAAAAAATACTGACTAAAATATGTACTTTGATGTCCGAAACGAAGTAAAGAGTTTATTTTTACGCTTCTTCGTCACCGACTCTCGTTTTGGATCTCTTCAGACGAACATGACTCCAGATTTCAGGAGTCAAGTTCTTTGACAGCGTCAGATTTCGGATGCTGAGCTAAGAGGAAGGTAAACTTGAGCTAAATTCAACATTGACACATTTTATGATCAAATATTACAACCTAAAATTACTCGAAAGATACGTAATTTACCAAATTTGGACAAAAAATACTGTTTAAGCCTATTTAATAAAACATCACGTTTTTTACAATTCGTTTAAACTGCAACTAAATTTAAAGTTTTTTATGTTTTTCACCATTGCCAGCAAAACAAATGTTGACTTTAGCTCAAGTTTACCTTCCTCTTATCTCACCATCCGAAATCTGACCCGGTTAGAGACTTGACTCCTGGGATCTGGACTTATGTTCGTTTGAATAGATCAAAAAATACGTCGGCGACGAAGAATCTCAAAATGAAAACTTTGAATTGTTACATCAGAAGAGAACTAGATTAAAAAAAATACTGACTAAAATATGCTCTCTGATGGCGACCGAACGATGCCAAGAGTTCATTTTGATCTTCTTCGTCGCCAACTTTTGGATCTTTTCAGATGAACATGACTCCAGATTCCAGGAGTCAAGTCTGTGACCAGGTCAGATTTTCGGATGCTGAGCTAAGAGGAAGGTAACATTGAGCTAAATTCAACATTGACACATTTTATGATCAAATATTACAACCTACAATTGCTCGAAAGATAATAATTTGGGAAAAAAATACAGTTTTTTTTAAGCCTGTTTAATAAAACATCATTGTTTATAATTCGTGGGTAGGGTACGATAAGCGGACCTGGTTTTTTATATCGAAATTGGCAAACACGATATTACTTAATCACAACCATCGATATAATCAATTAATACTTGAATTATTTTGAACAATTAACTTAAAAAACCTACAGCTGTAAAAACTTTCAAATAATACACGTACGGTAATATTTCAATTTTACATATAAGTAACATTTATTATTAAAAAATGGCAGTCAATTTTATAAAACTACAAGACATTGCTTTGAAAGATGATAAGACATGTTTTAGTGGCTTCAACATTTTGGATTCGTACCGAAATACCCATTCTGTGACGTTTGTGGGAAAGAAACAACTGTAACTGTGAGAGGAGCAAATATGGTCGTCTTCAGTTTTCCTAATTTTGGTTATAATAATATTTGTTTAATCACTGTAAACATTAAATTCATATTTAAAATTTTAAAACATATGATTGTTATTGATGACTATAGATACTTTTATATCGATTGATAGTCTAGGATTTGAGATGCGAATATTAGGTATCGATGATTACATTCTTCGATATAAAAAAACCGGGTCCGCTTATCGTACCCTACCCCAATTCTTTTTAAAATGCAAATAAATTTAAGTGTTTTTTATGTTTTCACCATTGCCAAATAACATAAATTGAAATAAATGGAAAAAAGAGATAAGAATAGGAGAGACTCGTAGGAAATGGTGCTGTAGAACAATGTTGATTCCTTATTAGTTCAGTAAATCCCCCCTCAGCTGCCACCTAATAGGATGTTTGAAATAGGGACATGTAAGTTAAGACTAATCCGTAAGAACCACAGAAACTGAAACTACTTCGTGCTCAGTCCAGCATAAAGTTTGAGGCCAAACTCCATCAAATGAGTCATTGAGAGCATTAAACAGTAGTGTTTTGTTGTTCCTATGTAGGCTCTAGAGATAATTTTGTATTCATACATTTTGTATTTATTTTCACAACTGTGCAGATACAGTACGTATATCAATACTTTTACCAAGAGCTAAACTCTTTTAAAATACATTACTCAACTCACTGGAAATGAACCTACACTCGTTCTTTACTTGTAGACTGTGATCTTTTTAGTAGTAGCCATTTAATTCAAAGGTACAAAAAACCTTTGAGTGTTCTGAAATTATTTGAAATGAAACAAATGTCCAAGCATCTGAATCCAATCCAACATGACACATGAAGATTACTGTGATTTATTACATAAAACAATAGCTCTACTTATACATTAATTAGAGGCTAAAAATAAAAAGAAAGGTAGGAGTACGCCTACCACGTGTTGCACAAAAGACTTCGGAGGATAACGCAAACATTGTCTAAAGGTATTTTTTTTATTCCATTATGATAGTTAGGCAACATGTGTAGCATGATAAATATTGTATGATTATCTCAGTTTGTTTAGTTTTTATTTTCTCGTTACTATAATGGTTACCCATAACCATAATGATCGCTAACTCTGATCAAAACCTTAGTGAGTGAGATGTATCGTCGTCGTACTCAGGGTTGCTTTGTACAGAAATGGAGTTTTATTCAAAATTTCATGTATATAGACCAGTTAGTTCTTGAGATATCGCGCTGGCGGTCAGACGACGGACAGACAGACATAAATATCCAGCCCTCGAGTAGTAGTTTTTCACTAACACATAGTAAAAATTTTTGGATTTCCCCTGATTTCATGTAGTAATAAAAATGTCAATGGTGTAATATTAATATCAACAAAAATGGTCGGTGGACTGGACTTTTCTTTCTACTCGTGTATAAAAACTTCACAATTAATTTATACATCAGTGAATTTGATAAATACTTAAATTTATTCATTTATACATTATTTGGAAGTCTAAATTAAAATACTGGGTTTGCAATTTAGTGATTTTCCAAATTTTTAAAACATTAAAAATTACACTCTAACAAAATATTGGATGTAGTTTAATTTAATTTGCAACAGTATAAAATAACTACAATTAACTTGCTATCCCGTTACAACTTCCCCTGGAAATCGTTCTATAACTGTTGAGTAACGTTCCCTTGAAACTGTTGATTTGAAACAGGTAAACAGTTTTCATTAGTCGCTACAGGTGGTGAAGTTTGGGATAACGCGGAGCTGGTTCCTGCGCTAATTAAAATGTCAGTCAGTTAGGTGCAAACACGTGTATTCATCGGAGCCATCCAACTTATCTAAAACTACCCACTTCATCTACGTAAATTCAACACTTTCTGGGAAACCGTAAAGGAGTAATTTGCATGGTTTGAAATGTTTTTCTGAAATTGAAAATAGTTTGAAACTCATTCTTTCGCAACTTGGAACTTTGAGCATTTTTCAGTTCAAAACAGATCATCATTGTTTTTGTCCTTGGAAAGTAAAGGTCAATAGTTTTTATTTATTGGATAAAATTTACTATCTGAAACGTTAAAAGTAAAAATATTCATGAATGGGAAAAAATGGGATTGAACAATGTATGTAAGTTCGTAAACCATTGATGCACCAGCTGGTGACATCAGATGGAATATTATGCAGTGACAACATTTTGTAGAAATAATCTCAAATTACACTTTATTTTGCTTTTAACAGTGGTTTGCTATTTCATCTTCTAATTTGTTACAAACTGTAAACATAATTGAATAAGCGAAATTTTAACTAGGTAATCAGCATTTTTGGACTCCTTCGTATTTCATTTTGCATAACCTATATTTGAGTTTCAATATTTCTAATCTTTGACCATCATAAATTCAGACCCTCAGCTACATTTTCTCGTTACCTTCGGTTAGTGAAAAGTGTGTGCTTTACAACATATGTGCTATACATTTCGATTTGAGAACTTACTCATTTCCATGGTCCAGAATCATAAAGCGGACTGTACTGCTTTATAGGAGTTTTTTTTGGATGATTTAAGGCTTAGACCGGAGCCTTTTATCACACTGTTTTCGTGCTCGGATTAACCATCAGGGATGTCTAGCTCTGTAAGGTTGGTAATGCACGTTTGGTGCAGTTGTCATACAACATAGACTGTCAGGCGTTACAAGACCTGCAGATCTGCCAAGCAATTTGTAATGGCCTAGTCAAGGATTGATATGGAAAACCTCACTTTAATTTCATTATTTCAGTTGTAACTTCGTTTGATGTCGATTGCGAATCCCAAAATCTTGGTATGGACTATTACCATTATTTTAACGAAAGGAGTTTCTAGCACGGAGTTTACAGTATCGCTAGGGGTGTGTGGTTATTGAGAGCAATGTTCAAACTCAAAGAGTCTTTACAAAGATAGCCAAGGGCTAAGGCCATTGAGGCTTTATATAAGGAATGAAATTTGAAAGTCTATAGCCTCATCACGAACATAGCCAAGGGTTAAGACCATTGAGGCTTTATATAAGGAATGCAATGTGAAAATCTATAGCTTTATCACGAAGATAGCCAAGGGTTAAGGCCATTGAGGCTTTATATAAGGAATGCAATGTGAAAATCTATAGCTTCATCACGAAGATAGCCAAGGGTTAAGGCTATTGAGGCTTTATATAAGGAATGCAATGTTCAAGTCTATAGCATTATCATGAAGATAACCAAAACATTATCTTTTTCATGTCAATTCGCTTTGCAAGAATCTGAGGAAAGAACACTCCATAACAACAGGAGTAATGGAAATGCATTATCAAAATTCTTATCAGTATTTCAAATTATAATAAAAACAATCAATAACTTAAAATAACACTTAAAATAATGATGGCAATTTTGAATTTTGATTGGATTCGTAACCATTTAAAAAATAAAACTCTACCAGTAATAATATTCTGAATTTATAACAATTCATCCCCGATTAATGCAAGCGAAGGTTAAGGGGGCCATTTACCCAAAAAATTTTAAAAATAATCAATTTTTATTTTTTTGCTTTAATTTGTTGCTTGGTTACCCTAGAATACTGTACAATCATTTATTTTTTCATAAACACATTAGAAATATAAAATTTTTATTATTTACTTCATTAGGTACAGAGCGTACAAAACGCCAAATTTCCGAGGTTTTGGTTTCCCACTGTTACTTATGTATTATAAACACAGACAAGGCATTTGAGGTGAATTATTGCTTTATATGTGGTAATTTATTTTGTTATCTGTTGGCAGCCCTGTCAAGAAACAGCAGACTATAATTTTGTTTATGTTTACGTTTGTAAAGCAGAAAAGTATCTAATTTGATATCAACATCTTTAGATCCGTGTTATATAGTAGCCTACTGTGTTCTATTAGTTATTCTATATTACTTTTAGTGTACTTATATACAAATAAACAGTGTTGTTCAATAAATATGAAGCAGTCGACTAAAAAGCAACATCTTAGAACTAAAGTAAGTAAAAGACTCAAGCATCTTTGGCAATAAACAAACGGTGGCAAAATGTCAAACTTATTGAGTCCCTGCAGGCTGATTCAAATGATTCTGTATCTAATACTAGTGACAATCCTAACAGTTCTGCTAAAGTACATGTTAGACATGCAATTATGGATCACTTTGAGGTTATGCCTAGTACAAGTACTGCAAATGTAAATGAGCCTAGGCCTCTAAGTGGAAGCCAAAACGACACTAGGCCTATAGTGTTATCTAGTGAACTAAATATAAATGCAAATCAGTGTCCCTCTATTGGTTTGAAGCCAATATCACCAAGAATAAGCGATCTTGATCAACGCCTAAATGTGGTGGTTGATAATGAGGAAATTTTTACTGGGTCTGAGTATAAATTAGTCGATATGGTTTGCGTGAAAGAGTTAGTACGAAACCTAGTGTGCCCTATATGTTTGCATCCAAACAGCTTGAGTATTACTGAAACAGAACGTAATGGCTTTGCGTGCAAATTGAATGTTGAGTGTGAGAACTGCCCTGATCTAGAAATATTTAGTTACACTTCCAAAAAAAATTGATGGTTCGAAGTCATTCGACGTAAACCGCAGGATCGTGAAATCATTCATGACTATTGGTGAAGGTTATGGGTCCTTAGAAAAGTTTAGCTTGGTTATGAACCTAGACAGTATGAGCAGCAAAACATATTCATCTCATTCTGCGGAAGTTTCAAAGTCATCTGTATTTATGGGCGGAGATAATCTGAAAAAAGCTAGGGCTCGAGTGCGTGAATCGTATAAGGATATGGATGCCACAATCACGGATGACACAGTTGTTGACATTGGTGTCAGCTTCGACGGTTCATGGCACAAAAGAGGCCACACATCCAACTATGGTGTTGGTGTTGTAATAGAACTTCAAACTGGTCTCGTCATCGACTACTGTGTCCTATCGAAGTATTGCCAAGTGTGTGTGAATACAGCCACTGAACTCGGCGCAGAGTCACCTGAATTCGATATTTGGTATGAGGGCCATAAAGAAGATTGTTACAAAAATTACAGTGGCTCTTCCCCTGCGATGGAAACCAAGGCCGCAGAAATATTATGGAAACGATCATTAGACTATAAACTGAGATATCGCACTATCGTTTCTGATGGGGATGCCGCAGTTTTTTCCCACCTGCAAAATCTGAAAAGTGTACGGTGAAGATGTACCCATCGTAAAAGAAGAATGTGTCAACCATATTGCCAAGCGACTTGGGACTGGCTTACGAAATGTTGTAAAAACATGTAAAGCACAAGGTATCACACTAGGTGGAAGGCGGTTCGGTAGCCTAAAACAATCGACAATAGTAAAGTTGACAAAATATTACCAGAACTCAATTCTTCAGAATCAAGATAGTGTTGAAAACATGAGGCAAGACATATTAGCAACTTTACACCACTGTGTGTCTTCTGACAGTGAAAACAGGCACACTAAATGTCCTCAAGGTGATAATAGCTGGTGTTTCTACAATCGTGCTCTCGCAAAAGGCGAAACTCCAGGGCCCCATGCAAGAAATCTGGGTACTGCAATATCACCATTGGTACTGAAACACATATTTCCTGTATACCAAAGACTCATATCAAGAGAACTGTTAGAAAGATGCCAGAAGGGACGAACTCAAAATGCGAATGAGAGTCTCCATAGTTGTATTTGGAAAAAGTGTCCTAAGACAAGGAACGTTTCGAAGCGAATCGTGGACTGTGCAGTTGCTGAAGCTGTATCTGAATACAATTATGGAAACACAATACAAAGTACCTTGATGGGAGCTGCTGGTGTGTCTCCAGGAAGACTTTCAATGAAAATAATAAGGGCAAGAGACAAAAGAAGAGTATTGCAGGCGAAGAAGAGACTGAGTGCAAAGTACATAAAACGCCGCCGACAGCTAAAGGTGAGAAAATTGAAAAATGAAGAAACCCTAAAGGAAAAAGAAGGTGTAACTTATGGAGCTGGACTGTTTTAGGAGTACAAAGCATCAAAAGGTATAAAATTACCTGTTTCTTGTTTATTGTTTACAATATTTATATGACAAAAAGCTACATACTATGTTTTTGCTGTTTTCCGGATATAATATTTTACCTGTTTTATCAAATAGTTTACAGCATAACTTTTTTATTTTTTAACTTACAGAGTTCAAACTTTGCACAATTGTTCTTAGATACAATATGCACAAACTGTAGTATGTGAAATAAATTTTGTTAATATATGTGTCATTTATGATATATTTACTTTTTGTTACAGAAAAATAAAATCGAAAATAAAACTATTTATTTTAACATATGTTACTATGATTTAATCCTATTACTGATACTACAGTTTATAGGGATCATATTAAGCTTTCATTAAAAAAAATAATTTTTAAAATATCTCTACTAGAAGAACAGTTATCCTGCAAACTAAAATTATAGTGTTTTTTATTCCGCAACCCCCCCTTAGGGGTGGGGGGTGGTGTGGGGGGGTTATGTGACTTTTCTTGTATAAATTAGTTATAGACTAACTTTTAAAAGTCCAATCATGTATAAAAACCAAGTATTAACATATTTTTATTTTTGGGTAAATGGCCCACTTAATTCGCTGCAAAAATAGTATTATAGTTTGCACTGAAGGATCCACTGATGAAAATTTGAATATAAGCTGTAGGTTTCTAAATGTAATTTAACCGTTATAACCACTTTAGGTACGGCCTGTATTTGGGGGTAATTTGATTCCAATACTGAAATTAAAATTGGATTAAAAGAACATTATTGGACTATTGGCTAGCTGTGACGCTAATCCAATGGCCGTGGCGTGACCGAATATGACGATTGTATTGTGCCGCAATTGTTGTCGGCCGTCGCGACATCAAAGCCGCTGAATATTTTACGCGTTCAATAACAGAGAGCCCCACCTGTTGCCGCAGCTCGACAAAGTTTCAGGATGATGAAATTAACAAAGTAATAACCGGGACAGCCAATTGACACAGGCACATGAATATTAATGTGAGCGATTCATCGGCTAACCTCCGGTCTAATGTTTCATGTGCAGTGACTAATTTACATGATTTTAAACTATAGTCTATTTTTAAGGTTTTGATGCTCCTCAAAAAATGTTTATTCAAGAGATCCATAGTAAAAAACTTAAATAAATAAATTCTTTCAATCCTAAGAACATACCCTAGACTTAACAGACTTAAAGTTTGATACAAGCAAATATGAACCTGTAGACCTCCGTAGACTAATGGTTATAGTCTCGGCTCTCTAACCGAGAGATCACGGGTTTAAATCCCGGGGAGGTTCAATCATGGTAATAAAAACCAATGTACTTCGAAGCCGGCATAGCCGACGCTGAGGCTTAAATGAGATAAAAAAATATGAAGCATATTTTTGCAACGTATTCAATTTTCAGTTTTTACTCTTCATGTGATCTTGGATTGTTTAATATTCGTAAAGTAATCTCTCTATATTACCCTAAATTCTGAACAATTCCATATGTAAAACACCACTTTTACATTCTAGAAGCTCTTTTCTTTTTGGAGTCATTTGGGAGTGCCGATGGCCGAGCGGTCTAAGTCGTTGGACTTTAGGTCTGAGTTAGAGACAGCGCAGGTTCAAATCCTGCCTGTGACCGTTGCACTTTTTATCAGTACCATCGACCTCGTACTGTATCGACTCTCCCCTTTATTCTGTTTGATAAGATCCTCGCACAGGCCAGTGGTCCATGAGGACGGACAGAATAAGGCTTAAAAGGGGATCGGTTTCTCCTTTTTTTAACTTATAAATTTAAAAACAAAACTCCAATAATATACTTTTTATTTCTGTGAGGCCGTTCGTGCTCTAGGAACACATCATCAGAGCCACATAACTGAATAAAAGTGGTTACAATAATAATATAAACAATTTTGTACTCAATAAAAACATATGTCATTAAAATACAAGGAGATAATATTCTATCACAGAAAAAAATATCTATGTATATATAAAAAATAAAGTTGATATTTAATTAGACCAAATAAAGTAACGGTGAATTTTGATAATGCCCAGGTTCATTATTTACTAGGTTATTTTGGTTCTTCTTTCTAAAAATTATTTCATATGCATGAAAGAATTTTTATTTTGGATTTCTCTTAACGATTTTACATTTGAAGAAAGAGCGTCCATTTGCAAGTTTTGTCATGGTTGATCTTTCTTCTTGTTGATATTTTAAACATGCTCTATGTTCCTTAGCAGCTCTCTTTTTTAACTTTCTTCTTGTTTGGCCAATAAATTTTAAATCACAATTGTTACAATTAATTTTGATAAGTCCCAGATTTTTCTTCATCATTTACTTTATTTTTTGCAACCACCATGTTGTGTTAGAGCAATTTTAACTTCTAATTCAACATTAATAGGGGATATATGGCTTATACATCCGCAGCCTAACCACAACTAACGTTCCATTCTTTGGAGCATATCGACTTTCCTCGCTTAATATTGAATTAAAATTGTAGAACACAATAAATGTATCATTCACTTAATTCGCTGAGCGTTAGCAAACTCTCCACTAGTGGGGCTCGTGTTTCTTTTCTGTCTGTCTGTCCGCACGATATCTCGAAAAAGAACTGACCTTTAGACTTGTAATTTTGCATGACGCTTCATTTATACATAGGAAAAACTGATTGCGTTGATGATGCACGCCACTCAATGAGATTTGGCTGAGCGTTAGTGAAATTTTTCATTTCCTTAAGAGTAACTACGATGGCAACGAGAAAATAACATTTGTAAACGATCCGGTACAATCTTACGATAATTCAACCAGTCACATGAACAAATTAGAAAATGGAAAATCAATGTTAAAGTCAGTGATAAGATTGATTTTGGCTGATTCTTGCGATGTAATACCCTCCCTAGCTTTAATGATCTAAACACTGCTATGAAACCTACTAGGCTAACAAAACTTTAAATGTGTTTTTTGTCGCAGATATCTCGAGGACATCATCTGTAGACTTTAAAAATTGCATGGAACTTAATTGAACATGAGCATAGCTTTGAGTCGTTCACATTGAATCAACCCTTCCCACCATGGAAGGATACTCGTAAAGGTTACGTGTATGAAACTCGGTTTTTCCACCATGCCTAGAGATCGTTCTAAAACACTACGATGATGAACGTAACTCCAGATTCTTGGATTCAAGTTTTTGACAGCGTCAAATTCCAGACGCTGCTGTGTGTGAGTTGGAACTAAACTCAACATTCATACTTTGGTTCTTTAGATATAATAGAGCTGAATTAAAGTAGTTATAATGTTTCTAATACTTAAACTATTTTCTTGAAAGACACAAATTCAGCAGCCAAGAAGCTCAAAATGAACTCTTTAAACCTTTAAACATCAGAGACATCTAGACTACAAAATATAGTGTAATATAGGTGAAGAGGTGTTATAGTAGTCTCTTCAAGTGCACAATTGAATGCACTACGATGTGATAGACACGATCTCTAAGCAAGGTGGAACAACTGTGATTCCTACACATAACGCAGCTATGGCGGGAAGGGTTGATTCAATTTTAAATTTGAGTTTCACATCAAGAGGAATGTGAACTGGAGCTAAACACAACATTCACATTAAATCAAACCCTGCTCAACATAGCTGCTTTATGCGTATGAATAATGTAGTTTGGTAAATTAAAAGGGAAGTTGGGGAAATGAAAAAGTTTGTTGGTTTAGTAAAATTAAAAGGTTAGTTGGATGAATTAAATGCATTAGTATTGTGCAATCATTTTCCTCTTCTATTGCTATCTATTTTTTTTAGTTTATTTCGTTTATGGCATTTGTAATAAAACAAGTAATCATACATTACTCTTTTAGTGAACATTATGGAAAATTTATATACACGTCTGACGGTCTGTGTAAATAAAAAAATTAGCAAAAATACAATTTAAGAAAATATTGAAATTCATGTTTTTAAACACTTCGATACCCTGTCACTTAGAATGCCACCTAAACCAGCGCAGCTGGCGATCGAATTCTTTGTTATGGGAAAATTTTCTATCGATTTTAAGAAAGGTTATGTGATTATAAAGGCAAATTGGCTCTCCTTTCTTGGACTGTACCTCCAAATAATATTGCATATCTGGAACTGAGTCAGCCCCAGTCGTATAACTTTCATGGCGTGCAAAGTACTTAAACCTCGTTAATCCAAAGTAATAACTGCAGCTCCGATAGTTATGTTATTTTACTGTCTTTAGTTGAGGTACGAATATGGAAGAAATCTCGTCGTGGTGTATTTAAGTAAATGGGAATTTTTGTTTAGAAGATCTTTTCTTGGCAAGAGAATTTTAAACAATGGTGCGAGGTTTAACAAGCCTATACATATTTAATTGGTGTCCTTATTACACTATTTATTAAATGCATATTAATTTTATAAATGCATCATAGTCCTTACTACGTTTAGTGAAGATAACTAGGATCTTCGATAATTTGTCATTTTTACGAAAATAGACCACTATATTTCATTGATCAGAATCCACATTCTTCCTCAGGTGTTAAAAATCTGGCGTAGGGTATAATAAAATTAAAAACGAATCAAAGTAAATCAAAGTGAAGAGCCACAAGAGTATAAGTGATAGCAGAAGAAGTAAAAAAGAGATATACCTGAATATGCAGAGCGGTCAGCATAAGCACATATCATGTAAATACACTAGAAAACCGCAATGTACACATGCACCATAGAGGGGTCTGGCATTGCCAGATAAGTATTTTGACACATGAAGAAGATATTAGATTCCAATTCTCGAAAACGTGGTGTTCTATTTTTGAAATCTACAACATTTGGCCAGTTTCTGAAACTAAACTTAAAATCATCTATTGTCAGTAATACACTTAGTTCGGACTGAATTTTAGTGCTTTAATTACATTATTAAAATATAGCAGAGTTCAAGCGAGATAGAAAAATTCTAACCATGAAAGCGCTTAACAGAAACATCTTTCGCTGAAGCCGATAAATTTGAAGAGAAAGTGATCAACTTCCAGTCAAAGTTTAAAGTATTTATCTCCTTCTTGAAGTTTACCAGTGAGCTGTCCTTAGCCATTAATTAAATTTGAAGGATGGGCAGAAAATCGTTTAGTTGATTATCTATCTGTAAAAGATTTTCTTTTCTTGATTTTTTTTAACAGTTCCAAGGTATATAAAACTGTAATACAGCATTTAATAAAAAAAAGGTACAGAAAGTTCCACCAAGGTTCCATAAAAAGTCGGCATTGCTTACTGCAGAATTTGCATGATATTCGAAAACTATCTGAACCTAGACTTAAAATCTTCCATGAAGCATAATTCCTATATAGGAAGCACTGATATGGATAATGTTGCTTGTCACTCTATGGGATTTGGGTAAATAGTTTTGCGTTGTCCTTATGTGCAAACATTATGGTAATGAGAAGATAGTGAAATAAATAGATTTCTAAACATACTATGATATTTTAACACGTTACATTTAGTTCATAGAGTAAAGAAATAATAGACTAGAAATTTAATGTTAAATTGGTGACAAAATACTTTTAGTGCAAACTTGCATTCAGTACGCTCCCTATACTTTATAATTTGAACACTCCTATAAAACCTTCCTTATGAGCAAAAATCTTGAATAATATTTAATTGGCATACTTTAAATTTTGCATTATATTTCTATAGAATGAGTTCTATGATAGTGGATGTCCCATCATGGGATGGGATAACTTTCTTTGAAACCTATCACTCAAATAGATGACAAAATTTCTCTTTTGTCTGCAGATGAGATGTAGGAATTTCTTTTCTGCATTGCAGTCTGTCTATCTGTCCGTAGGACGTCTTTAGAATAAAATAAGTTATAAATTTAACATTTTGTCTATAACCTACGATGGTGTAGCATAGCATACTCGTACCTCCTTATTCGGTAGCAATAATACCTATTAAAGAAGCACGGTTATTGGTAGAACTTGGATAAACATTATATTCAAACCAATCACAAAATTATTGTTACAATATTTCAATATTTCAACCGGTGTTCCAAGCACAGTGTTTATTAATTTCATTAAGTACTGTTTAATGACGTTCATCATCGGTACGATTGTTTGGAATTCACTTGATATAAACAAAACTGTAATGAATTTAATAATTGTTTTCAAATTATTTAACGTTGGTGTAATAATTATTGTATTGATGAGCATTGAAACAAGGTTCGTGGAACTCATTAGTGATGTTTATTTGACAAAATAATACTGTTGTAAATTTGACAATTTATGTTGTATGCGTCAGATGTCTCTCTATTTGCCCTTGTGTATAGTATAACCATAAATTATAATAGTTATTTTATAACACACAGAGTGGAGTTAATTTAAAATATATTTCAGTAAGAAAACTAATATTGAGAGATCCTAATTACGCTGAACAAATAGAAGCTGTAATGAAACCCATGAATAAATAATAGACCAGGGTCTTGTTCTGAAATCTTGATTAACGTTTCAGATTAATCTGAAAGCGAGGAAAGGAAAGATATAACATAAGTAACTAGCAATTTGTTTCATCACAAGGGTTGCCCCGACGGGCTGTGACGCTATTTCGCCGAATCAGGGAGTAATGATTACTACTCAGAATTGCAAGAAGTGAAGCTTAGTGGAATCTAACGTCTATACAATGTGCTCATTACATCCACTTAACATTTAGTTTACATCCACTTAATTTAGCGTTTTTCGATTCCAATGCAAGTTTTCAATCTCCTTTTATATGCATGGGTTCATTGGGTTTATCAGTTTACATCTTGTGGCAGAATATATTATATTACGAAAAATATCACAACCGAACACCTCGAGATTTTTTGCGTGTGTGAGTTGAACACGCACTTCCGGTATAAGTGTGCTAACTTCCGGTAGACTAAATTGACACATCGCAGCCACGATGGTAAATCCGGCGAGCTGCAACCGAGAATTTGTAGTCAGGGAGCTCAATGCAGCATTTATTCCAAGCTCAAAATTTATGGAAATCATCCTTACTTCATGGAGTCCGAGGTTATAGTCATCAAGTCATAGGAAGGTTTTTTCTTAGAGTAGTTATTTATGAACTTTGCGTTGTCGTAAAGGAAGTGTTCAGGGCTTACGACTATGATTTAAAGTTAGTAGCGATTCGTTGCAGACAAGTGTCAATTTAAAAATAAATTTTCGAGATTGCCGATGGCCGAGCGGTCTAAGATGTTGGACTTGGAGTTTGAGTTAGAGATAGAGCAGGTTCGAATCCTGTTGGTGACCTTTGCACTTTTTATCAGTACCATCTACCTTGCACTGTACCGAATCTCCTCCTTATTGTGTTTGATAAGATCCTCGCACAGGCCAGTAGCCTATGACGACGGGAAAATCAAAGCTTAAAATGGGACCGTCTTCTCCTAAAAAAAAATAAATAAATAAAAATATCATCTCAGCTCTGAAGGTTGGCGTAATCTAAAACAAACTAAACTAAATCTAAATATGTTTAAATTGATTGGTGTTCACTGAAGCGTAAGGGTAACGTTGCAGCTCTTTTTACCGAGCGGTCAAGGGTTTGAGTCTCGGGTCAGTGAAAATTTTCAAATGCTTTGAACTATTTAGAACAATCCTTTAAGCATGAAAAAAGAATGACATAATTCTAAAAGTAAAAAAACATAATATATCTGTTAGTTAGAACTAAAATAGATTTTAAAGTTAAAATAAAAAAATAGCAGTCGTGGGACTGCCGATAGAAGTGAAAACGGAACTATTAAGTTGAGAGTAATTAAAACTATATGCAAAAATTATATGAAATTTTTTATGTTTTATTTATTATGTTTTATTTATTAGTTACATATGATGGGTTAAACAAATCATGAACAAAATATAAATACAAAGTGGTTGAAAAAAAATTATATGAAATTTTTTATGTTTTATTTATTAGTTACATATGATGGGTTAAACAAATCATGAACAAAATATAAATACAAAGTGGTTGAAAAAATAATTAATATACAATTATCTTAATTATACATAGTATTTATATTTACACGAATTTCAATGAATTCAAGTTTGAACATTATTTTCATTATTTACATCATTGTCATCATTAATTTCGACAATACTTAGATTATCTGTTCGTTCAATCATTTCATTGTATTCTAAAAAAGATACAATAGGTTTATGGTAACTGAAATAAGAAATAAAAAATGTTTGATTGAAATGTATCTAAATATCGTATAAAAACAGCATCGATAGTCGTTTTATACTTTGTTGTACTGACTTTTCGATCATTAGACATAGTCAAAACCTAATGTTTCATTCAAAAATTAAATTAATGATAAATTTTTGTCATCTGCGAAGTTAATATTAAAGTCTCCGCTTAATATCAATGTTTAAAATATATTCGTTGTTTTCATTATTCATTTATCTGTATAAAAATATTAATATGTTTCATACTCACTTTTATACTGAAGTCAATGAATTTAAATTCAATAAATAAACAGTAATCCTTCAATTAAATAATTACAATAATAGTCAAATTAAAAATTCACTTAAATAAACAAAATCCAGTACACACAAGTTGAACTTCCCACGTGGTCAATTTAACTTTACTTATGTATTCTACACTCTAATACTTAATGTACAACGCGTCACATTTACAATTACAGATGTACTGCTACTATAACGTATTGTTGACGTGACTCACAAAATTATACTTATCCAAAAAGCGTCCAACGCGCACATAATACAGTCAGAAATAGTCGATGTATTAGTGTATACGTGTACACAGGCTACTGCGCGTGCGCTAGTCTGGCTCTCCATAGCTATAGATATACTATTATCATTAGCATATTACATTGCGTAGATTTAGTATAAGGCGTTTAATATATCATAAATAGCACAAAGTGACTAAATAGAATAAAAAAATTTTCCAAAGATTATTAACGTTTCCATGGAAACCACTTTAGCATGTCGGTGACGCGAACCGAGGATTTTACCCTCTACCAAAACGCTCAACGCGCCTAAAGAAGTTTTCACTTCAAAAATGCCTTTATTATTTTTGTAGCAATAAAAATGTAGGTGAAGCTCACAATTGTCATGCATAAACCATAAAAAAAAAAACATTACAACTGTCTTTAAAAAAAACCTATAAATCTAGGAATAAACCAAACTTGATAAATAAAAGTGTACTGTATATAATAAAATTCATATATAAGATAATACTATATTTACATTAGTAATACAAGTCACGGTTATATTTACTACATGTAACTCTCTGTTTCAGTTTACAAGATGTAATGATTTTATTGTTTTGTTTTCAGATTATAGTGGAAATTGCTAGCGAGGGAAAGAGAGATCTAACTGCTTGCGAGGTAGGTTATGATAAGTTATAGTTTCTAATCATTAAACTGACAGTTTCTAATTACGTTGTTTGTTGACGGTTGGGATAAATGTACTATACTCTTAGGTACATAGAATTTGTATGTATCTTTCCTGATACATTTAAAACAACATTTAAGAATTTTCTCTAGGAGTTGAAGGACTACGTATTGATTTGGGCCAGAGCCGTAATGAATCTCGCTGAACGGCTGAAGATGAGGGCTGTTATGTAAAACTTGCAGTAACCCACGGTTTGTCACGCCATTTAATTTTGAAAAAGAAAACAGGGACTATGAGCATATTCTTTTCAAGTGGTATTCCAAACCATTCTCAAATAAGTTATTGTCACTGGGATATATTCTAATCTCTTAATCCATTTTAGATTTAAGTTTAAAAAGGGGGCTCTGAAGCTCTGAAAGTTCTCTCAAATATATATAAAATAATTCATGATATTTTAGTAACAATATTTGCAAAGTTTTCAGCAACAATTGAATTATTTTACGCCAGTGTGGAGAAATCCTTAGTCTGAAGAGAGGCTACAGCCGAAGCTCTTTTCCGTTAACACTTCTATGATGGTATTTTACTGTAGTTGATTGAAATCTCTATAAACATAAAACCCAGACAAAGAAAGTTTCTGCAGGAAATATGAAATTTGTAAAGTTTAATTGACTTTGGCAGATGACTAACAAACGGATATGTATTATCAGCTATTGAAATGCGTATAAATTATGATACTGATTATTCTAGATTAATAACTGCTGATTAAACCAAGCACATAAAAATAACGGATAATGGGGTGATAAGGAAGCCTTCATATATAAAATATACACCTTTTGCTATATTTATATGATAGCATGGAAATAACTGAAGGGAATGCTGTTATTAAAAACTTCTAATTTCTTTATGATAGATTATATCTATTAAAAACACATATTTCCCTTATGTATATACATAGTGAAAATTTATATCATTATCTTCATATTGATATAGTATTTATATCATTATTATTGAGTTTTGTTACAAATTGACAATAATTCCTAGTCATAGTGAAACAATCTTATTCAAGTTTCGTTCAAACCTTTTTCTTGCCTTGAGGGAAAATCATTTTAAGGACTGTGACACACAATTTACGGTAATCTTTTATACATACCTGGATATCAATACGTAATGGATAAAATGTCTTTCTGAGAAGCTAAACGAATCATACTTTATAAATATCTCAAGTATGCGTAATATATCTGAGAGAATCTCAAACTTATTCCATTCCCAAGAATCAGTGTGAGTCGTTGCGTCATCGTAACTACTTAGTAATCTTGTTTTCAACTTGTATTTGCGCTAAAGTTACCATCCTACGTACTCCAAATGGTGCTTTTATAACATTAAAACTCATTTTTAGTTTACTAGAAATTCTGAACACTTAAATTTACTTATAATTATTTTGCCGATCACCATAAACCGATCATGTGGTAACCAAGCAGTTTATCTTGTCGGTTGATATATAATCCAAAAATTATGGACACCAAAAAATGCCTTGGACGACTCATAGGATTTAAATAAACTTTGTTTACATTATCGTCCTCAATTTAGATCCTTGCTCTTAAACGATTATAAAAAACGATTCAACCGAACCTCAAGAAAATCGCGAAAATTCTCAATTTTAATTGCATGAAACATTGTAAATATGAAACGTAATAAATAAATTATAGTAGTGGCTGTAAGTTCTCTCACGAGAACGGTTTTGTATTCTTTCATAACAAATTGTGGGAAGACTCGGTAAACAAGAATATTATGCTCGTAAAGACTAATATCTAAATCTTCATAAATATTGTGCTCTAATGCATGAAAAGTTAAACGTAATTATTTATCCTTGGTTATTATTAATTGGTAAGACACGATTTCGAAATTCTCGGAAAATAATAGAAATATTTCGCAAAAACTCGTGCTGCTTTTTTCATATTGAGATGATAGTCCAAAGTAGAATCCAGATCACTCTAAATTGTTGACAGGAAAATCAATCACCATTCTTAAGATGCCTTTTTGGAACTTGCGAAAAGACGTGATTTTTATTCGATATAACTTTTCAGATACTTTACAATGTTTAGGGTTAAAATAAAAAAGGGCATCTTGAAAGTTTTAAAATATTATGGAAACTTTGCAAATGTTCATGCGTATTTGAGTATTTTTGTAGTTCCCATTAACTGTAATTATCTAACTGCTGTGCTCTGTGTTTTAAAGCCCTCAATCATTAGTTAAAAAAAATTAAATGAAAGACCATAACAAAACATAAATATTCTTGATTTTGTACATCAGGCACTGCCTTTCAAGCCAAAAAGTTCAGCAACTGATGAAGTCTCAAAAGATACTCAACCAAGTGTCACGAATTTGTCTTTCTTGTTACTATTTCGTATGAAAACTGTAACTGGATTTTTTAAAGTAGATTATCAAATTCAGAAGTGGTTCCAAACATTGAAATATTGTTAGTTTATTACTAAGTCTATAAATCCCTAGCAGTTACATGTAGTAAATGTGCAATGTTATTTTTATGAGAAGCTCAGATATGACAAATTTACTTATTTAATTACACAATTGTGCTCTGTATACACTGGGAATTAAGTAACAGTAACATTTTATGGATAGTGGAAAGTAACACAATTGTGCTCTGTATACACTGGGAATTAAGTAACAGTAACATTTTATGGACAGTGGAAAGTAACACAATTGTGCTCTGTATACACTGGGAATTAAGTAACAGTAACATTTTATGGATAGTGGAAAGTAACACAATTGTGCTCTGTATACACTGGGAATTAAGTAACAGTAACATTTTATGGACAGTGGAAAGTAACACAATTGTGCTCTGTATACACTGGGAATTAAGTAACAGTAACATTTTATGGACAGTGGAAAGTAACACAATTGTGCTCTGTATACACTGGGAATTAAGTAAACAGTAACATTTTATGGACAGTGGAAAGTAACTGCAGTAGCTCTGCGCCAACGTTATTTTAATCTGGTTGGTATTTATTTTGTGAACCACGAGATGGAAAGCTAATATCTCAAATAATTTCAACCTTTGAGTTGCCTTCGTATATTTAAAGTCAATTACGTTCCTTACGCTTAAATTTAAATGTGCTCAACCATATCACATTTTTGAGTAGTTTTTATTATATTTTTAACCTGATGTTAAATTATTTTATTGAGACGACTATTTATTTTATATTTATAGTGTTTGGGCAATAAATTAGTCTGCGTTTTTCGTCGGCCATAGAAAGTCAAAGAAGTAAATAAAACTTATTATTATTTGACAGCATGTTAGTGTTCCACTAACGTGTCCACATCAGTGTTACTTAGAATTTACTTTTGTGCACGCTATGAATATACTTAGTTTACTAAAAACGCATTGTGGAAATAAAACAAAGTACAAGTACGCCATATGAAATGCTGCTAAAATTGTACGAAAAATGTAAAGTAGCCAGCATAGCTAATTTAATTCACGAGATGTTCTTTATACATACGGACATTATACATAAAATATATTTTTACATCTCCGGCAGAGAAATGGTTAGCCTATCGATAAATTATACTCAGCCAAATCCCATGGATAGACATACTCCATCATTGAACCAATTCTCCTTCATGTAGAACTGTAGTATGATGCCAAATTTAAAGTCTTTAGGCGAAATATTTCTCGAAATTTCTGACTGATAGAATACATGTGTTACTGTGTATACAAATTTCGAACGATTGTAATCAGTTTTGTTTATAAATTTATTTATATCACAATTTTCTCATTGCCATTATGTTTATATAGAATATATTTTTAAATCCCTGGCAGATAAAGAGAAATGGCCAGCCTACCGATTAATGATACTCAGCCAAATCCCATGGATAGACATGCACAATCATTGAACCCTTCCTCATTCATGTAGAACTGTAGTATATTGTAAATTTAAATTCTGCAGGCGAAATCTTTCTCGCAATGTTTGACTGATAGAATACATGCAATTATCTCTGTATAAATATTTCGAACGATTGTATTCAGTTTGTTTATAAATTTATTTATATCACAATTTTCTCATTGCCATTATGTTTATATAGAATATATTTTTAAATCCCTGGCAGATAAAGAGAAATGGCCAGCCCACCGATTAATGATACTCAGCCAAATCCCATGGATAGACATGCACAATCATAGAACCCATCCTCCTTCATGTAGAACTGTAGTATATTGTAAATTTAAATTCTGCAGAAGAAATCTTTCTCGAAACGTCTTACTGGTAGTTAAAATAAATGTATTAGGCTACTCTATATAAATATGTCGTACAATTGTTCTCAATTTGTTTATAAACTTATTTATTTCACAATGTTCTTATTTCCTTATGGCTCCATAAGGGAAATTTAAAAATTTGGCTAATCCTAGCGAATCCCATGCACCATCATTGAATTCGATGTTTCTTGTATGGAAATAAAGCTTCATGCAACATTTTTGTGCCTCTAGGTCAGCTTATTCTCGATAAACGTGTGACAGACACTCAGAGAGATATATAAATATTTCCAATTCCTTGCTTAACAAGCTTCGTTAATGCTCGGCCAATTAGCTTACAAGCATGTTTGACTTACAAGCATGTTTTCCCTTTTTGTTAAGTTTTCCATACACAGTTTTAACATTTAATGTCTGCTCAACTTATTTACGTAGTTTAAAGTTATAATCAAGTTCTATTAAACTTAACTCTCCCCAGCTTGTTTGGGAGATTTTTGAGTTTCTTCTCTACAGACTGGCACGTCTGCGGTTGATTTCACAATACTGTGTTAGGAATAAGGCCAGAGCCCCGAGCTGATAAGCAGTTAACTAGTTAATGAGTTGGTGATAGTTGTATCGATCCTACGCTGTTAACGTCACAGGCTGATATGTTCTGTGCCAGGTGACGCGAGAGTATTTGCCATCTGGCGGTAATGTAGGTATCAATCAACTGTACATTACAGCGTAGTGCCCATCACATGTGTACCCACTACGCTGTGACGTCACAGGCTGATATGTTCTGTGCCAGGTGACGCGAGAGTATTGCCATCTGGCGGTAATGTAGGTATCAATCAACTGTAACATTACAGCGTAGTGCCCATCACATGTGTACCCACTACGCTGTGACGTCACAGGCTGATATGTTCTGTGCCAGGTGACGCGAGAGTATTGCCATCTGGCGGTAATGTAGGTATCAATCAACTGTACATTATAGCGTAGTGCCCATCACATGTGTACCCACTACGCTGTGACGTCACAGGCTGATATGTTCTGTGCCAGGTGACGCGAGAGTATTGCCATCTGGCGGTAATGTAGGTATCAATCAACTGTACTTACAGCGTAGTGCCCATCACAGGAGTACCCACTACGCTGTAACGTCACAGGCTGATATGTTCTGTGCTAGGTGACGCGAGAGTATTGCCATCTGGCAGTAATGTAGGTATCAATCAACTGTACATTACAGCGTAGTGCCCCATCACATGTGTACCCACTACGCTGTGACGTCACAGGCTGATATGTTCTGTGCCAGTTGACGCGAGAGTATTGTCATCTGGCGGTAATGTAGGTATCAATCAACTGTACTTACAGCGTAGTGCCCATCACAGGAGTACCTACTACGCTGTAACGTCACAGGCTGATATGTTCTGTGCTAGGTGACGCGAGAGTATTGCCATCTGGCGGTTTTAAAAGTAGGTATCAATCAACTGTACATTACAGCGTAGTGCCCATCACGGGAGTACCCACTACGCTGTGACGTCACAGGCTGATATGTTCTGTGCCAGGTGACGCGAGAGTATTGCCATCTGGCGGTAATGTAGGTATCAATCAACTGTACATTACAGCGTAGTGCCCATCACATGTGTACCCACTACGCCGTGACGTCACAGGCTGATATGTTCTGTGCCAGGTGACGCGAGAGTATTGCCATCTGGCGGTAATGTAGGTATCAATCAACTGTACATTACAGCGTAGTGCCCATCACATGTGTACCCACTACGCTGTGACGTCACAGGCTGATATGTTCTGTGCCAGGTGACGCGAGAGTATTGCCATCTGGCGGTAATGTAGGTATCAATCAACTGTACATTACAGCGTAGTGCCCATCACATGTGTACCCACTACGCTGTGACGTCACAGGCTGATATGTTCTGTGCCAGGTGACGCGAGAGAGTATTGCCATCTGGCGGTAATGTAGGTATCAATCAACTGTACTTACAGCGTAGTGCCCATCACAGGAGTACCCACTACGCTGTAACGTCACAGGCTGATATGTTCTGTGCTAGGTGACGCGAGAGTATTGCCATCTGGCAGTAATGTAGGTATCAATCAACTGTACATTAACAGCGTAGTGCCCATCACATGTGTACCCACTACGCTGTGACGTCACAGGCTGATATGTTCTGTGCCAGGTGACGCGAGAGTATTGCCATCATCTGGCGGTAATGTAGGTATCAATCAACTGTACTTACAGCGTAGTGCCCATCACAGGAGTACCCACTACGCTGTAAACGTCACAGGCTGATATGTTCTGTGCTAGGTGACGCGAGAGTATTGCCATCTGGCGGTAAAGTAGGTATCAATCAACTGTACATTACAGCGTAGTGCCCATCACGGGAGTACCCACTACGCTGTGACGTCACAGGCTGATATGTTCTGTGCCAGGTGACGCGAGAGTATTGCCATCTGGCGGTAATGTAGGTATCAATCAACTGCACATTAGAGCGTAGTGCCCATCACAGGTGTACCCACTACGCTCTCGTCTGCCGGGGTAGCGTATAGCTGTAGTTTGGAGGGAATAGGGCACAAGGTTGTACAGTTTATGACAAATAAGAATAAAATCTAATTTACTGATCAAGTAGGTTGTTCTCAAGTCCACTTTTGCGATCTAAAGAATGACACGCTGAGAGAGTGTAAAACAGAGGTGCTAGAGTAAATTTATATGTACTAGTTGAAAAAAAACATTCAGGAAAATATCTTTTGAAATTGTACTCCCTTGAGTGGTAATTAGGAAAAATACTAAAAGAAAATACAGCCTGTAGCGGGAATGGCAACCGATGCAAATTACCAGTAGAGGCTTGGTTAATAGTAGCAAGTCAACCTATAATAATTATAGGTTCAATAAAAAATTATTTTTTATTGAACATCCAACAAAACACACTGTAACTTGTTCTTTACAACTGATTGCAGCGATCGATTAAGAATGTTGACAAAGCATGTAAAACATTCTGTGGAGTCCTTTTTTTCTGAAGGATAGAATAGGTGAAAACGTTCTGACGGATGTTACCGTCAGAGGAAAGGACTCTGTCTCTGGAATAGCTGAAACTAGAGTGGGACTATAACGAACTTTACTCTCTGATGTAATACATCCATATCAAAGAGACGGAAACCGAGATACAATAAAGTTTCAAACTACTGGTGATCAGAGAAAATCATTTTGCTACTGATGATGTGTCAGCTTGAAAGATAACTCAAGGTCGGCAAAGCGAGGCTACCTTGAAAACCATCATGAAGGTCCAGGACAACTAGAGGACTAGGTATATAGGAGACCAGACGAAGCATGCCTTAATCCGGAGAAAGTGAAAAAAATGGGAAGAGTAAAGGATAGCATTAACAATTAACCTCGAAGATGTGGGTTACAGAGTAAAGTTGCGAAGTAATCTAAACAATATTCGACCATGTGATTGGTAAATTGTGTAATGGAAAATTTTCATTTCAATCTGTCCGGTAAAGTAGCATGAAGATATAACAGATATAACCATAGGCATTTTCCTACGTGGGATAGCAGGACCTTCTTTAAATCTACAAATATTTCTTGACCAATGGTAATTAGTGAAGTGTGCCCTTCCGATGAATTTTTGACTATGCTTATAAAAATGTGTCTGTGTTAACAGTCCGTGGAATGTGGTAGTTAATTTCATAAATGTACACATTCAAAGAAAGCGCATTTAAAAGTAACCGGATAGCTCACTCCCTAATCGTGAGTACCCACCATGGAACGTTAGGAAAAAATTATGGTAGCGAGATATGAAAAGTTGTTGGTTAACTATTTTTGTTGACGATTTAAAAGTGGATGCAGCTCCAATATGGGGCAGGGGAATTTCCTAACTTAACTCTAAATAAGGTAAAACTTCGGTATTTCGGAGTGACAATAAGAGGTCTGGATGATGCCAACAAAAAAATTATTTTCCTGCAAAGGATAAGAACGAAAGAACGATGGCTCAATATAGCGTTTTGCTAGTTCTCGCCGGACTCTGCTAACTAGAAAACGGTCTCTGAAACCATTTATTTATATTTCATACTCATATAAACTCTGCATATTTAAAGGGGGTACAGAAAATAAAGAAAGGAAAAGGAAGTTGGTGTAGCAGTTATGTTGCCAAGTGTGATAGAAAATCACAGTAGGAGTCATCCGAAAACGTTTAATACGAAAAATATAGAATCAATAAGAAAAGTGGTTTTAAAAGAGGACAGTGCCTGAAAGTTAAGGATTTTAGTGTTTAAGTTTATGATCGTTCTACTACGAGCACTTCATTTTTATCCTATCAATAAAAATGGGGACGTACAGATTTTAATGGTAAAAACTGGATACTTGTATTTTATCATCAATATTTGAATTTTTATAATGATTACTGGTGTTGATGTATTAATTTGGAAGTTGTGTTATTGGAGTTACCAGAAAATGAAATGGTGGAGCTTTGATAGTTTTGGGCCGCATTTCCTTATAATGAGGAAGAATACTGATCATAATTACTTAATTTCTACTGTTATTCGTAGAAAACATTAATTTCTACCACCATAATATCAGACTTGAAAGCTTAAGTAGAATATCTTACTGTCACTTTTATTTTTCTGTTCACGTAAAGTACAGGAAGCTGGAGAAAAATCTTATTGCAATTAATCCTAAAAGAACCTCTGCTCTTGCTTCTGGAGTGTTCTTGATTCAGGGTGGGTAAGATTTGGTAGGTTCCGCCTCCTGTCAAGATCCTATAAGAAGGCATAGCGGGCACTAGACTCAGTCATGTCACCTTGGGAGAAGGGGAAACTAACTCTGTTCAATACTCGGTCATGTCACCTTGGAAGAAGGGGAAACTAACTCTGTTCAATACTCGGTCATGTCTCCTTAGAAGAAGGGGAAACTAACTCTGTTCAATACTCGGTCATGTTACTCTGGAAAGAAGGGGAAGCGAACTCTGTTAAATACTCGGTCACGTCACCTTGAAAGAAGGGGAAACTAACTCTGTTCAATACTCGGCCATGTCACCTTGGAAGAAGGGGAAACTAACTCTGTTCAATACTCGGCCATGTCACCTTGGAAGAAGGGGCAACTAACTCTGTTCAATACTCGGTCATGTCACCTCTGGAAGAAGGGGAAACTAACCCTGATCAATACTCGGTCATGTAACCTTGGAAGAAGGGGAAACTAGCTCTGTTAAATACTCGGTCATGTCACCTTAGAAGAAGGGGAAACTAACTCTGTTCAGTACTCGGTCATGTCACCTTGGAAGAAGGGGAAACTAACTCTGTTCAATACTCGGCCATGTCTCCTTGGAAGAAGGGGAAACTAACTCTGTTTCAATACTCGGTCATGTCACTCTGGAAGATGGGGAAGCGAACTCTGTGCATTACTCAGTCATATCTCCTTGGAAGAAGGGGAAACTAGCGCTGTTCAATACTCGGTCATGTCACCTTGGAAGAAGGGGAAACTAGCTCTGTTCAATACAAGGTCATGTCACCTTTGAAGAAGGGGAAACTAACTCTGTTCAATACTCGGTCATGTCACCTTGGAAGAAAGGGGGAAACCTAACTCTGTTCAATACTCGGACATGTCTCCTTGGAAGAAGGGGAAACTAATTCTGTTCAATACTCGGTCATGTCACTCTGGAAAGAAGGGGAAGCGAACTCTATTCAATACTCAGTCATGTCAAACTCTTCCAGCCATACCGTGCAGGGGATAGAACTCCCTCATGTTAACACTGAGCCACCCACTCCAACAGTCATCACCTGAAGTAAACTATCGATCAACCCTTTTACTCCAAATCCTGGAAAACATTTTTTTTCTGTGTCAGCAAATTCCGGGTTTTGCTGTCCCCAGTGTAGCTTCAAGTTAAATGTATGTAGACCAGCAAAAAGTAAACCACTCTGCGATTTCAATATTCAGATTCATAACGATTTAAATTTCTCATGTAACCGTCATTATATATAAAGAGATGGTTTTTACAACTTACTAGTAATTGATAAATTTGGGATTTAAAGATTAAAAATTATTTTCTGTTACTTTACTTGAAAATAGTTTCATAATAGTATAATATTTATAACAATACATTTGTGCTTGGACTACAAAAACCTATACAGAGCATGTTGTTCAAAAACTTTATTATGCCCATTTTTTTTAAGATTTTTTAATTGTCATTTTAATGTATTTATTAAAAATGAACTGTTATAGTTAATCGGTATGGTTTTATTTTAAAAGTATCTTAAATTAATTTTCTAATAACCCTGTATGTTATTTTACGTAGGAAATAATAATAAAGTTTAAATGTTTGTTTTGATTTTTAATTTATTAGAAAATAAAATAAATTCTGATTAAAATAACTAATTTTAATTATATTACACACATGTTATTAAATTCAGAAATGACTACTGGTACTATATCACTATTGTATACCTGACATTTCTGGAAACTGTGGAGGAGACAATACAGTAAATTACCAGTTATACATTTTGGTTATACATTACCTGATTTAATATAATTTATCAATACTAGTTTAAGTCTTTTACATTACCTACAGACATTTTTAAAAATTGAAAAATATTTATTTGGCCGAATTAAACATAAACACATGAACCCCTAAGCGTAGTATATCTGTATAATAAACCTCGCCCGGTATTCTCAATCACTATAAATCATACTTTATAGTGAAAAGATAAGACTGTACAGTGATGGGCAGTAAAGGGGCCACAAGCACAGCGCTACTGTGTATTCCATGCAAGCCACGTGCTGGGGTTGTTGGCCCCCGGTCGATTCCGTTTTTGTTTGCCATTTGTCAGTGCCTTTATCGCCTTTGTATTTGTTTGTCAGCTTCACATCACAGACCCACTCTTATGTATCAATGTTTTATAAACAGAACTTTCAGTTTTCAACTTCCATAAATCGAGGTTTTCAAATTTATTTACGAATAACATAGCAAACTGTGCTTATTACTTCCACTACCGGTTTTTATTTCCGTAAAGACTTTCCCGTCTATTGATTCAAAGTCGGAGTGATTTTATCTGCATGTATTAACTGTAAAAGTTTGAAACTGTTATATTTTTATTATTTTTACCACGATATAAGTAAGAAACATTCTAAAGTTTTCACTCTTTTTTGGCCAATTTCCTGATAATTGTCTCTTGTTCTAAAAAAAACTGTCAAATGTTCCAGAGATCCTGAGGCTTTTTCCGCTTTTGTAAGGAAAATCTGGTCCTTGCTTAAAACAAGCCGAGCGGTAGACTAACCTCCACCACTCATAGCTTACATACCATTTCCGCGTAACATTAAACTGTCATACTGATAAGGCCGTGGTGGCAATACAATTGTGTCTTGTTATAATTATCAAATCTAAAGAATTCCCTGAACTTTCATTAAATTAATTCAGGATAGGCTGTGGTGAACATTTTTTTGTTGCATGAGTAAGACGAGGTTCAGACTGAATTTAAAATCGAACCCCAGTGGGTAATCACTTAGCTGCAAGGAAAACTCATGGAAAACCCCTTAGATCTATATCTATTGCCAGATAGGTAATTATAATTATACTGCAGAACTCTTAAAAGAAGTTTCCAACAGTACAACTCAGGAAATATAAGCTCCTTCCTCACATCCAATCCAGGATACTGAGAAACTTTCAAAACTATCCCTCGAAAGGAATTTCCTTTGCAAGGGTACCAGTTGCTGAATTTCTCTTTATAAAAGTGAACTTCAGAGGACGTAAATTCTTGCTAAACAAGGTAGGAGTACACAACAAAGGGACGTGTCGCGTAAAAAAAAACTTGGCGAGGTTAACATTAAATATTTAAAGTTTAGAAACAGACAAAGTCATAAAGAAAAGAACTTTTAACTCCCCAAAATCTAAATTGCTGCACCCTACTGAGATTCAAGTCTTCAACGAAACCCAGCCAAATCCCATGGAGTTGGCATGTAAATTTTTGATGGTTTTGCAATAAAAATCAATGAATATTTTAAACTATTACATATTTCAATCACTTTTTTTATATTTTGATACATGTTATTTTTTGTAGTAAAGGAATAGAAAATAATAATCCACGTAAAACGGCAAATTGCTAGTGTTTTCTGGATAATACTGCGACTAAAGATTGCAGAGTATTCCTATTTACTTTGGTTTTCTAACTTAAATACCAGTGTAATATTTTAGATCTATGGTGCAATACCACGAAAGAGCCACAGTAAAAAATGTGTCACTATTACAAAAATCATCACAATTTGTATATAAGAACTTTAAAATAAAAAAAATTTTATAAAAAAAATATGTATTAATCCGGTATAGTCCACTATAAAACTAAAACGAGCCTTAATAAAAAAAAAACATTGGGTATGAATATAATAGATTTCCAAACATTTAATTTTTGTTTGGTCGAAATGCTAAGCCTCTTGTTACAATAAATATTACGGTCAATTATTTTCCAACGTGTTTCTTACCGAGAATTAGGGCAAGCATTTCCCCTAATTCCCCATCGGCTTGCAGAGAGATTCATTTAAAGGAATCTTACGGGTTTTGAAAAATTGGGAGGGGAGCGAAAAATCAAGTAAAAAAAGTATAGAAAGAAACTCGAAGGTAGAGGTATAGATAAGGTTTGGCCAGGTTTAGTAAAATCAATTCAGAGTGTCGTTCAACAGGGAATAAAATAAGAAATAAGAGTTGGATACTGTCAGACTATTTAAGTGTGAGGGCGTTTTGTGAAGTTGGAAGATATATTAAAGTCAGGATACACTTTATGAGGAGTTTAACTGAATTTGACTGTAAAAAATATTGTTTTTCTAAATAGTTTATCGCTTGCTTCAGTTTATCAGAGGGTCGAGTTTGAGCAAGAGCTGGGTTTTAAAGGGGTTGTTTTACCAGGGGTATAAGGAAAATTGGAGGATTAGTTAGCCAGGATGATATTTGATCTATCCCCTGGATTAAGTTGACCTTAATGTTAATTTTACTACAGTGTCTCTTACATGAGAAGAATTGTGTTCTCTGAATACTGATGATAAATGCTGACTGTAATGCTGATGATCATGTTGATTCTAGTTACCACATGATAAGTAGAGAAGTAAGTAAATTAATTCCTCAAATGAAGACCAACACACTCACCCCACAAGTGAGAGATCCGGGGTTCGAGTCCCGGCGGAAGCAAGTACTTTTTTTGTGACTCAACGTTTATTGAAATTTAAATTCGGCTATTAGCATGTATACAAAATTAATTTAAGGAATGTAAACAAAAGTCGTTTGAAAGGTACTTGGGCTTCCGATCATATGTTTAAGTTTGGTTATTTTAAAACACATATGTGACAGAAAACGGCCAAGTGTGATATAATTGATTCGTGAAAAGTAAGGGCTCTGTGGTGTGGTAGTAGCGCACTCACCCGGCAAGTGAGAGATCCGGGTTCGAGTCCGGCGGAGCAAGAACTTTTTTGTGTGTTTCTATGTATATTGAATATATATATATAATATATAATATATATATATATATATAATATAATATATATATATATATATTGGAGAAAGTACTTTTTGTGATTCAATGTTTATTAAAATTAAATAAAGCTATTG
>NW_025779074.1:0-63612 GCF_021130785.1 Homalodisca vitripennis | reverse complement strand
GGAAATCAATTAGTATGATTCATATTATATTTTTTAAACTTTTATTGTATAGATTTTATAAAGGTTACTTCACACTATTATTGTGGTACGTTCAGCGGACGAACGTTTTGCTTTGGAATATTTCCCACTAAATCAACAATAAAGAATCGGTTTAACGGTTTTTCCTGCATTTCTAAGTTCAGATTGTTCCAAAACCAAGTATTATAAGCAAGTTCAAGAATTTCAAATCCAAACATAGTAGTGCATAAGCTGTGCATAATATAAAATATCTTTGTTACGGTGTTTTTTTACCAAAAAAATTGATGTATTTCTTTAAATTCTTTATTTTAAAAGAGGCTAAAAAATATATAGACAACTTTAAGTTCGTGGTATTTCTAAACATATTTTTGCTACTATAAAAAATTAATTTTTTATAAGAAATCAACTTTTAAAACAATGCCATAACACAATAATATGTTTAAATACCTTATGAATAGTAAGTAAATACTATAGTAAAACTTTTAACTTTTAAAAGAAAAGGTCTTTCAAGCAAGGTGTAGGAGGACTCTTAGAACAAATTATTAATTATGTTACTTTGTGGTGAAATTGTTTTTACCTTCTCAAGGATATTGCTACGTTGGCAATTCTTTGAATATCACTAGGAGAACCACCAATGGATGGAGTGGCTATTCCAACGCATCAATTAAAATTAAAGAGAAAATTAAAGAGAGAGGGATAGAGGAGAGGTAGTGAGAGAGAGAGAGAGAGAGAGAGAGAGAGAGACAAAGAGAGAGAGAGAGTGTGTGTGTGAAACACTGTATTTGAATGATTTCTACATTTGTTACAACTATATTAAATGTCAATTATTTCATAGATAAATGAAAAATATTTATCCTACATTGTCCCATTATATTTAAATATAATTAAATATTCATTTATTGAAGTTTCAAAGATAGGAAAAGATTTAATTAGGCGAAACAAAAGATTTTAAGAATTTAGGTATATTCTCGGAATGATTTATTATTTCTACCATTGCCAATCTCGTTAAATCAAAACTATGAAGGATTTTGTGTTCAGCGTCCAAAAAAAATATGTATGATTCATTTATCATTAATATTATCAATCATTATTTTAACTATTAATGTGTGTCTTGATGGATTTGAAAAAAACCATCAAGAATAAGACAGATTAACATTGTCCAGGTTTGTCAGTTGACATTAGGTTTTATCCCCATATGCAACTCGGCACGGCATTAGACTATCACTGAAATGCTACATCAAACAATACTTTAATACAACAGAGGTGACAATACAATAAATGCAGTTTTCAGCAAGTGTTAATACGTAATACTTATTCTGTTTGTGACAGATAGCGACCAACTTATAATGAGATAAAACAATTGACATCACGGCCAAACATTTAGTGTAACGGCCTGAGTATAGTAGGTTCAAAATCAAGTTTCTGGTGTACAATTTTCATACGCTTGCGATACGGTATTTTGAACCGAGAATACAAGATTCTTGTCTATGGTTTTAGTCAAAAATGTTTTGAGTAATCATTATCGTAATTCAAAAATATCACCTAAAATATATGAATAAATAAAAGAACAAGATTAAAATAATATTTGGAAACCAGAATAACTTTAAAATATAATAAAGTTTTCTCTCGAGGAATATTGTTAATGGGTTTTTGGGTCCGAGGAGGTTTATAAGGTTGACTTTAATGCGATTTTTAATGTTTTCTAATATGTGACTTTTGTAACTCCACCTCAAACATTGCAACTCCTACTGACTGGTATACATTGAGGATAGTCATAGCTAGAGCAGATGACAGTAATAGTCTCACTTCACCAGCAGTTCTTGCACACAGACTTCACCATCAGTATATTCATTGATGACAACATAATGCTCCTTACATCCAGCCAGGTCGGTCAAAGGAATGTTCTGTTCGATGTTTTCAAAAATGATGTCTCTCGAATCACAGGTTAGTTCTCAAAAGCTATCTTTCTGTTGATAGCAAAAATCATTTAAATTGATTATAAGTATCGAATAGAATAATATAATCAATTAATATAAAAGGGAAAGCACACGTAGCTTGAAGCGCTACAGAACAATAGATTTTTTTATTAGTAAATAATTACATCGCCATCGGACACAGTTTTTATACAAACTCACAAAGAAAACTCTCAGACTAGTGAAAGCTTCGTTTTGATAAAACTGTGGCTAACCAAAGATGTGGCGATGCCTTTACCTACGATTCAATTAGCTACTGTTTTATTCTAGCTCTGAATTTCTTCCAACCAATACATCAGCAGGCGTTACTAATTAAAAGACCATCAATATAACATATGTTTCTTATAAAACAGAAGTTCATTATAATAATTGTTAACAAAGAAACCTTTTGTTAGGCTTGTTTGAAAAGTTGAACAGACAAGAAGTCACTCGAAGTGAAAGCTCTTGAAGATTTCTTATGATTCAAACAATAAACCCCAACTGTTCGTAGGGTTTTGCCTTGCTCTGAATATTCTATAATGTGGATCATACTTAGACATGTAAGAGTTGTACTTGAAGTGTCATATTTGCTTTTATAAAAACTGGTAGTTTTAAAGAAGTATTGCTTCCTTAAGCTATTGTACTATTTGTACTCATCATTTATAATTTACTTAGTTTCCTGCTATACTATCTATTGAGAAGTTTGTTCTGTGAAGCAGTATACGAGTATTACTGAGAAATCATAACAAAGTGATCACATTTCTATTATTTGTTTAAGTTGTTCCAGTATAAAGTTTCACTCGTATTGGCGTTTGTCATAGTCAAAATATCTTATGTCAACTAACACTTCTTTAATATAAATATCACAAAAAAGAAACATAATTTAAATAATATCTTTAGTCAGAAACAAAAATCAGAACAATGAATGAGTAGTCTGAGTTATTTTATTTGAGACTCGTACTGTTGTTTTACATCTGTAAGTACAAAATATATTTTTAATTTTAATTTATATTTTATATGCCATTTAACAAAAGTAGTGTATCCAAAAGGCACATTCTTATAAATGCTATATCTCCAGGAAACAAATGCGATCATTGTTTTGAAATAGCCGATTGTATAAGAATTAAACATATTAGCAAAGAAAAAAGTTTAATTAAAACCCATTACCTTGTTAAGAGGACAAGAGACGAGAACGGTATGTACTAAAAACAAGAGTATGTCCAGACGATCTTGCTTGTAGATCTGGGGTAATTACAGGGTTAGATCAGTAATCGTCATATACTAGGATTAGGAAGGTATTCAAACTTATGGTCCTTAACGTTTGAAGGTCAATGCGTTTCCCAATCTACCATTATTTAAATTTGCAGAGTATATCAGAGTGTTTAACAAAAACTCAGTGTATTGCAATGATTTAATTAATAACTTTACGCTTATATTAATATATTTAAAGGTTATATGATAGTTTAAATGTACGAATGCTACAGAGTAGGATAGGTTCATGGACTTTTGTGTGAAGCTCTGAAACTGTAGTATTACATTTAGCTTTGTTTTGTTGTGGGATGTTAATAAGTTTTGGGTGCCATACAGGGAGTATTTATTATTTATAGGTGATTATAAGTCAGTATATTAAATGAAATCACCTTTAATGATTCGATTTGTAAATTTGGTGTTGGAGATATTTAGCGTCGTAATTTTTAATTTCTTACGGCGATTTATTGGTATGAGGTTATAAGGATTGCAATGTCAAAGTTTTATTAAGATTGACTGAGACCGCCTCCACAAGACACGGGTGTCGGCATCGGTTTTGACAGGTAATCTACCTGTAACTCCCCTTCTGCATATTTTATGAAATTTCTACATTCATTGATATTTACCCTACCTCTACTTCATACTTATAACCATCTATTCGTAGAATAAATGAATAGCAAATTCTCGTGTTATACATATCTTATTATCATAAATTTTACTCCCAGTCACGACAGCTAACCGAAACTATTTAAAAAATAAAAGGTAAATATAACTATTTACAGGTTCATATTATATAATACAACAAATTATTAAACATACGAACGTAAAATCTCGTACTACGATTAGAAGGAGTAACAAAGATTCTGGGTATTATTACCGAACACACTTGACAGATTACTAATGTCTTTGACTTAATAATAAAATAGCTTAAAAAGAATTGCTTCGATTAAGTATGATATATTTTACCAACAATAGACAATAATAATGGCACAAAATAGTAAAAAAGCAACCCCATATACTTTGCTTGTACAGCGATGGTTCTTTGTACAAAAGCAATCACTCGCAATGAAGCGTGGTGACATATATCTTCCTACCGTGCTTTGGGCGATTCTACCGAGTGATTGCCAATACATATTTAACTTTTTACTAACCTCCTTCCACCAAATTTACAACTCCCCTTAGTAGTCGTTCATATAAAATCTTAGGCAAAAAAGGCAATTCGGTCTATTAACTTCCTTGAGCTAACTTAAACAAACGTGGAGATATACTACTAGTTTACTCAGCAAGTGTCATTTCATTACTCCAACGGTTACCAAGCTATATATCCCGCTTCATGTAAGCATACTCCGCTGAATAATAGACTTCCTTGCTATATAAATGTAACTGTTTAGTTTGCATCATATTACTTTACCATTTCTAATTATTTTGTAAAATACTTAGTAATAGATAAATATTCGTGTGGAAATACAATTATACGTTTAAAGATGTACCAGGTAAGAACACATTTAACTCATTAAACAATTACCAAAAATAAAAAATTGACTAGTTGTACGATTTTTTTTAACAAAAAAATCTTTATAAAGTTCCAACTCGAAATAAAAAATCAGAACTAATTCCTTAAACTGTTGCTAGTAGTTACATAACTTGATGAGCATTGTTGTGAAAGGTGTTGTGAACATCTCTCCTCCATTAAGGCAGAATTACAAATTCGTATAAATTTCCTCCAGTTAAGTGAGCTAACTTTTAACATTAAATTGACCTCAAATATTATCCTAAATTACTTACTTACTTGCCGGGGCGTAAACAAATCTCAGTCGATTCTTTGCCTCGTCTATGAGCCTCTTCCACGCCACCCTGTCTTCCGCCAGATCCACAGACCCTCCACACCGGGTCCACATCTTCGACCAACTTGAACATCTTATCTTTGGCCTACCCAAAGGGGGCTTTCCTGCCGGTACCGCCTGGTAGACCTCTTTTAACCTTGGTTGTGCCCTCCTGTCTCCGATGTACATGTCCTAGCCAGCTAATTCTCTTTGCCTTCACCAAAGCCACAATATCAGGATCTTGGTAAACATTGCGTAATTCTCTATTTTTTCTTATTCGCCACACCCCTTCATCACATATTGGTCCAAATATTTTTCGGAGAACTTTATTCTCAAAAACAATCAACCGCCCCTCATTTTTCTTAGTTAATGTCCATGTTTCACTTCCATACATTAGGACTGGTTGTGAATGATTGTTTTATAAATTCTTATTTTGGAGCATTTGTGACAACAATCTTGACGTAAAGAGTTTGTACACGCCCCAAGACACCTATATGCATTAGCTAATTTGCTTTGTATCTCTATATCCTCCACGTTTTTGTGCTGTTTTATTGTTACACCCAAAATATTTAAAACTTTCTACCCAGCCAATCGAGTAGTTGTCAATGCCTTAAGTTTGTTCTCAAATTTCCAGCATGTCTTCAAAAATGCATAATTTTAGTTTTATCTTCATTTAGCTCGAAGCCTACTGTTTGACATTCTTTAATAAAACTTTTTGTTAGTGTGGAGAGGTCATCCAAACTTTCTGACAAGATCACTACATCATCCGCAAATGCCATTACGTTCAGGTCCACTCCTAATTTAACCCCTCTTTGTAGTCTTTTAACTTTTTGTAATGCCTCTTCCACAGCCAGGTTGAAGAGAGTGGGAGAAATCCCATCTCCCTGTCTTACTCCAGTGTTTGATAAGGAAGTTTTCCGACATTTCTCCATACTATTCCTATTATTTTGGCCTTTGAGTCACTTATACACATTTTTGACAGTCTTATCAAGTTTTTGCGGGATTCCATGTTTTTCCATCTTCTTGAATAGAGCATTCTATCTATGCTGTCATAAGCTTTCTTGAAGTCTATAAAAAATTCCATAGAAGCCTTTGTTGAACTCATAATATTTTGAGATTGCCTGTTTAGGTAGGAAAAATTTGATCTATTGTGGACCTGCCTTTCATAAATCCTGATTGCTGTTCATCAATTATTGCTTCAGTATAAGGACTTAATCTTGATAGTAATATTTTTGAAAATATCTTGTAGACGGTGTTTCAAAAGAGATATTCCTCTATAATTAGAACATAATTGTTTATCCCTCTTTTTGTGCAGAGGAATTACAACTGCTTCTCTCTCCATACCTCCGGCATAATTTCCTCTTCCCATACTTTTGTAATAAGTTTATGTATTTCTTTTATCAGGAATTTTCCTCCACTTTTAATAATCTCACTTGTAATTCCGTCTTCACCAGGAAGCCTTATTGCATTTAAGCTTCGCTACCGCGTCTTCTACTTCTTGCGTAGAGGGTGGCATCACCTCCGGTTGTACATGTTGGTAATTTTAAATTCATTGTCAACGCTTCTGTTTGTACAGTGGTCACAATTCAGGAGTTCTTCAAAGTAGTCTTTCCACACTTTAACCCCTGATTCTTTGTCCATCACTAACTGTCCATTTTTGTCTTTTATGCCATAGCTTTTTGCTGAGACGCCTTGTTTGAAAAAACGGATTGTTCTGTAAAAATCTCTTGCGTTATTTGCTGTTCTGTCATTCTCAGCCTTGGTAAGTTTTCCGTTTAGGAAGTCTCTTTTCGCTCGTCTAAGTTACCAACTCTGGTATTTCTGTTAGCTTCACAGTATTCTGTCCTAAGTCGTTCTGTCATTCTTCTGCCCTCTTCATCCACATTGTTCCTGCTTGCTAACCACCTGTGCTTTATTTCTCTTCTCCTTGTTTACGGCTGTCCTGCATTCCTCTGTAAGCCAGGGATTCTTCTTCTCATATTTTCCTTTGTGCCAACACACTTCCTTTACTGTTTCAGTGACTATAGTTTGTAAATTTTTCCATTGTTTTCCAATCTTGTCTGACTCAGTCATTTGTGTCTCTGTGCTTTCATCTTCCAATATTTGGAATCTATTACTCAATTTAATTTTAAATTCCTTCTGCAATTCTGGTATTGTTATTTTGTCAGACGCTAATTGTTCTTTCCTAGGTGTTCTCTTTTTATTCACATTTATTCTTTGTTTTAAGCTAATTAAGACTAAATAGTGGTCTGTACCAAATTCTGCGCCTCTGACTGTGCGCACATTTGTAATGCTGCTATAATGTTTATTGTCTACTAATACATGATGAATTTGGTTGCTTGTTTTCCCATCTGGAGAAACCCATGTAGCTTTGTGAATTCTTTTCCTTGGGAACATTGTGCTACATAATTTAATATTTGTTGAACTAGCTAAAGTGAGCAGTCTCAACCCGTTTTCATTTTTTGAATCATGTAAACTCTCCTTTCCAGCTACTTCTGTCCAATAGTGTTCTTTGCCCACTTTTGCATTAGCATCACCCATCACCAACTTCACATCATATTGAGGCAGCTTATTTATCTCTTCCTCTAGCCTGCCATAGAATACATCTTTCTCCTCATCTTCAGCCTCCTCTATAGGAGCATATAAGTTTATTAACGAAAGATTCTTGAATTTCCCGCTTAACCTAATATTGCACAGTCTTTCACTAATTGGTGTAAAACCTATTACTGATTCAGTAATATTTTTCTTCACCGCATATCCTACCCCTCCATAATATCTGCCATCGTCCGTACCACTATAATAAATTGCATATTCTTTGGTATTAATTTTCCCAGCCAGTGGCCATCTGGTTTCCTGCAATGCAACTATGTCTAAATTATACCTACTTAATTCTTTGGCTAAAATATCACACCCACCAGGCACCGCTAGTGTTCTGATGTTCCATGTACCCAGTCTCAAATCCTTTGTACGTAGCTTGGTCTTTGCCTTCAGTTTATCCTAAATTAATAAATGAAAAGCGGGGTATAATATTTAACATTTCTCTCACCTATTTACAGGACAAATATGAACTTACTAAGTCACCATATTAATAAGTTACCTTAAAGTTTCAATGAATATTTTCGAGAAGTGTGTAAAATGTCATATAACTGGTTGGTAATCATGGTAATCATCTTTACGATTGGCTTTACACATATAAACGAAACACGGCTTACATAAAAGAGTCTCATTTCTCGCTCCTCCTGCCTTTCATTGCCTATGATCGCTGTATATAAATTCCAATGTAACTTGAATGTGTAACTAATAATTGTTAAAAGTGAAGATGGATTAAATCTAAATTAGAAATTATTGTTTACTTTTAAAATTAGAATTTTATATCATGGAAAAGAACTACCTACTCGTACTTTCAAAAGTTACACGTGTCTTAACAATTGATTTAACATTTTTAAACCATTATTAACTGTAATTATTTTTACAAACCATAACTAAAACAAATAGGTTTTAATTACAAAGTAGGGTAGTGCCTTTAGAAACATAAAAAATTATTTTAAAAATTCTTATGAAAACCTTTACCCTACAGCTTATTGAAATAAAACAATGGAACAAATTTATTTTGCTGACCTCAATCAAATTTTATTAATAGTGATGAGTACCTTTACACTCTTAATAGAGTCCCTATTTCATTCAAGCACATTACATTTACAAGTTGATCGAGCAAGATATGTAGTAGAAATAAACTTGTTACAATAATTTGATGATAATTATTGTACACAATTATAAAATATGCATACATACAGCTATGAATCCAAGTTAGACAAATTTTGAACTGTTAAAAAAACTATAAATGTATTTGGACACAATATTAAAATAACCATAAGTCTAAAAACATGTTGGAACAAGTACAGGTAAAACGCTAGCTGATACTTGTTATCAGATATTATCAAATGATTTACTGACTTCGACAAGTGTAGAACATTTATCAGTATTTGTGAAGATATCCTCGACTCGGCTCTGGTGGGTTATAAACTTCGGTATCAGTAAACTTAAGATAGTTTATGGCACCATTTCCATTAAGCTGGGAAGGATTTCAGCCCATAATCTGTTTGCTTGGGTTTTACATTAATACTCGGTTGGTTTGTCGTAGAATTAAATGTATTTTAAGCTTAGAAATCTAGAGATGATTCACGTAGTATTTTAATTAAGTGAAATCAAAAACTAGTTTGTAGATATTTATAGGGACACTAATAAACTTGGTAAATATTATTATTTTAAATATTGCTCCGACAAAACGTATTGAAGACACAATATATATATTTAGTTTGGTCTATAAAACCAAACTAATATGGTTAACGTATTTTAGAATGTGTTTTGTAAAAACTAAGTATAGTTTATAGGACCGCATGTAATAGCTATACATGAAACACTAACTGTATCTAAGGTAGGTTAATTAAGTGAGAGGTTGTCACCAACAAAATATAAAATAGTGATAAAAAAACAGTGAGAATAGGGACGTGATAATGTCACTTGGAAGTTAGATTTTGCCACGTTTAAACTTTGCTGGAACTCGTGTCTTTGGAGACCGCCAGAGCAATCCACTTTCATCCTAAGAACAGTAGAATATAACATTGCATAGATATGGTTTACATGTTTATACTGTAAGATGTTCGATCCACCATACAATTGACCTAGAAAAGCGGTATGAACAGACAACTAAACTGCATTTACTTTAACAATGTGTCCCTTCCCCGAAAACTTTTGGTGAAAAGAAAGATCACTAAATTTCTTAAACATTTTGATTAGTAAATATATTTGGGAATCACGTTTGTAATATAGTAATTCATTGGACAAATATAAAAACCATAAGTGAAAATAAATGGCAACAAGGCCACTTGAGAAGCGATTTGATACACTAACAAAGCGTGACAAATCCACATAACAAGACTTACAGCTCCACTACAGCTTTAACGATGTGAGGATGAGAAATGGTGTAGCGTATCTTCTGAGGCATGCGTCGGCCAACGAGAGTTTACTCATATACTAGTTTTGTATCTTATTCAATTAAAGATTACACACAACCATGTCATGCTGACACAATAAATTTAAAACTAAAAGATATTCTAGAATAATTTATTGAATTTTAATGCATACAACTTTTTTTATTGAAACGAAAACACTTGATTTTAAACGCCATGTTGTCAATCTTAATACATACATACCCAGATACGTTACATGAGTAGCCAACAAGTTCATATTACATTAACTTTAAGCAGGTTAAAACTAATGCATTCCATTTGGCTCAATGTGTACCAGTGGAAGCTATTTATTTTATATTCATCTATATTTGTGGATTTCAATTTATGAAAAGAAAATACAAATACAACAACAAAAAGTGTTTTATGCATTCAAATCATGTTAAAATACTAAAGAAAATTAAAAAAATATTGCATGAAATGGTAGTTTTAAACTAGCACTGAAAAAACTAATAATCTCGAATTTAGTTTTCAACGATGAAAGGAACACGCAAGTCTGTAATACAAAATTTTAAATGATTGCTTTATACCAATTTTACTCTAAAACCATGTTATCTATTTCTAACACTTTCCTAGAAATATAAATATAAACATTGTTTTAAAATACTTCAACTACCTTGATTTATTGTTTAAAGATGGTATATATCCTCAATATACTGGCTTATTAAAACAAATATTACAAAAATATCCTATTATATTTAAAAGATTTCCAATAGTATATTTCAATGTTTTTTAATATTACAATCCGTAGAGTTCTTAATGAATAGTTTAGGAAACTACGATACAATAGAAGTTCCTACTTTATATCCTTTTAGGTTGTCTCAGTTAGTTTCTGAATTATTTGTAATTCAAGCATTCAGAGACCTCCCTAACTTTAACAACAGGGTGTTTGTAATAATATATGTATTTTGAATTTGTCTTAGACGAATTTAATATTTGTACGAGTATTTTAATAGGATTTTAATCTGAATCAAAGAATTGGATGCCTTCCGGAAATGTTACAAGGCTATATTATGTAAATGCACAGCTTTCACAACCAATATTAAAATTAATAAAATACGATATAAACACGAGAGGCTGAGCATTAGCATAGCTTATCGTTTGAGGAGATACTTATACTACGTATGTAGGTCTGCTATTACACGATAACGAGAGGGCAGACATTTTGTACAATGTTTTATTTCTATGCGGCCTATATTAGGATTAATTATGGAGTAAATCCATTTAAGGGTTTTTTAATGAGCATACCTTAATCGCTCAGGAAAATATCTACCTGGTGTAGGAGGTTGTTCATTCTTCTTTTTATAACTGTCAGTCTATTCTTAGGACATCTCAAAAAATGAAATGAGCTATAGGAATGTTATTGTACACAATATCATCAAAACCTCTTACACGACTCGTGATATAGCAAACTCATATCTCGTTATTGAAATTATCGAAATAGAACCAATTATAAACGAACCAATTCAGAAATTTAATTCAAATAACTGTGAGAAATCTATATGTTCATCAAACGGATATATTTGAGGTCCCTATGATATTGAACATTCGACTTAGTAAACATCATATATCTCCTATTTTGGGAAGACTATTATTCAACCACAGAATACTATTATAATATAGATAAAAAATCTGAAAATAGTTAAATAAGTATATGAAGTCCTAAGAATATATGTATAGAAGTCAAACAAAACTAGTATATAGTGTAAATGTAATAAAATAATTATTTAACTGGTCAGAGGAAGATATTTCAAAGCACTGTATTCAATGACTAGTAAAAGTTTTGTATACTTTGCTATCTGTCCCATGATAGATTATACATGAAAAATATCAGCAGATAAGATACACTGTCCAGAGTACTTAATTGAACTATGAGATCAGCTGAAATTGCTATGATGTGCTGTTGGTCAGTATTCAAAGTTTTGACTATATTCGGATGATTGGATGTTTTGAGATATATATATATATATATATATATATATATATATATATATATATATATATATATATATATATATATATTATGTATGTATGTAGCCTATAGTAATAATATATTATGCATTTCTCAGCTAAATAAAGGCAGGTGAAAGCTGCGCTCTGAGAATAAATTGGAAGTAATAAATCGTCTCACTTTTGTGTAAGCCCAATGTTTATTTTTCCTCACTCTATATTTTACGAGATACACGTGTTTTCCCTTACAATGTATTATAAAACTATGATAGCCCCTCGCTAACTGTACTTTTAGTACATAAGTATTAGTATTCTACTTTAAAATATCCTCCTTACAAATCTTTAATTTTGTTGACCAAAGTGTGATTGTGAGTGGATATTAGGTTATACAATACATAGTGGTCCTCCAGACTCGTGTTAATTAAGGGGTGAGAAAATACAAGGGGTGTGTAAAATACAACTTAGCTCAGATTAAATTTATTGTTAAGAAACAACGAGGTAGATGTATATTAAAAATACATTGACAGGGAAACGATTGAACCTCTTTGTTAGGTACTCAACTTAAAATATATCATAGTCTTTTCACTGGTGTGGAGTTTTTAAATAATGTTGGTTAAATCACATAAATTCTTACAATACAACATACTTAAAAATTTTTAAATGGTAATACTGCATAAAAACGTGCATTAGTTTACAATATAACGTATCTGAAGCTAAGTGTGGCAAACTCAAGGAGTCAAAGTGTATCCATTTATTTCAAAATATAAAGTATGGTAATAGTAAGTACTTAAAGCGATAAATATTTTCAGAAGGACACCATTGTCTACTAATGATTGGGAAAAGAGAAACAGTTTAATGGTTTTATGGAAAGAAGAAACATACAAGAAAAAATATTTTCATAAGGTTTTATGTGCTTTATGTGTCAAATTGGAAAGTCCTGAGGACGAATGAGTCACGTGAAATTATAAGTGTACCCTGTAACTAAATATATATATATATATATATATATATATATATATATATATATATCCTTTTAAAGCTAAAATCAAAAGATTTTTATTGGTTTTTTTACCATTATTTCTCTATTTATAAAGGAAAAACAGGCGGATATAGTTTACAATTTTTCATTTTTTTCTTGTACCTACTAGACATTTGATAGCAAATTCACTTTTACATCTAGAGTTTGTGTTCACCGAGACGTCTAATAATGAAGCGCTTGGTATACAGTCCTGTAGGTTGAGCAATCCATTCCCGCAGACCTTCGAAACATCTGGGTTTTTAGTATTCGCTTGTTTTCGATAATTTTCTGGCCACTGCGTTGTTTACTCGTTAAGAAAATGAAACTTACTCGCTGGTAGTAACTCATTAATTAGGAGACCATCCATTCTCTGCACAGCTTCTTGTCTCTATCAATCGTCTGCAATGTGTTACATTTAACACATGTACAGGAGCACAGAGTAAGACTTGATCAACAACCTCTTTCATATCGCACGGCCAACATTAATTATCATTTTTGTGGCCCAAAGTTAGGAAATAATAATTCTCTTGTTTCCTGTATTGGAAATCATGCGTAAAACAACAGAAGCAAAAGTGTAATGTATTATTATTAATAGATTCATTAATTTGCTTTTCGCCAGATTTTTCGGAATTTAGCAGTATTCTAACCCATCACTGATATATTGGAATAATATATAAAATGCCATAACACCGATATATTGGCTTCGATATAGGTTGATTTAAAAGGGAATTATAAACAGTAGTTATACCTGTTTTTTATAATATATTTTATTCAATTTCTTTGCGCGGGTGTTTACTAACTATTTCTCGTTTCGTTGCAATACATTTTATTATTAGTTCATAATGCTTTTATCGTTTGTTTTCAATTAATGTTTTATATCTGAAAGAGGAAATGGAAAACAATTAAACATTGCTTTATACGAAAAATTAAATTAAATTAATTTTAATTTAACTTTTGACCTCAATGGTAAGTGATATTGTATTAAGTTTACAATCAATAAATCAATAGTCCCTTTTAAAATAAATTAAATAGTTAAATTTATTCCAATATTCAAATTATTCATCATTATAAATTGAGTTTTCGTATCCAAAAAGATAGGGTAGATATTTCTCCACATTCAGTTATAAATTTGTAAGCTTCTGTTAAACCACAGTGGTATCAATAAAAAATAATCACTTTGTTTCTAATTACATTGTCGAATGAATTAATCCCATAATCTAATTATAATTACTTTTAAATCTCCTCAAACAGTGAAATCATACAAAATTTATGACTACATTTTCTCTTTGACGAGGTTTTGGTGTTTTTATCTTGATTTTTTGGCATTTAAATTGGTTTTTAACTGATACATCGTTTTCCTTTGATGTAACTGATGTAATCCTGTTCACTATTTTATAAGCCACAAAAAGTACAAATATGTAGCTTTCAATATTTTTGATTGAACCTTTAAAACTTGATATTAAAGTGTTGAAAAAGTATTTAATTGATCAAAATATGTGTTTTTACAAAGATAAACGTCCATAGTCTCTCAACTCAGAGATTAAAGATATAATAGAGATTTTACGAAGTTAATATAATCATTATTAGAATATTCTTAGATAATTAAACACTTATTTTACAAAATACTCATTTTGCAGACATCTACTCCGGATAACGTTTTACAAAACTAATTTATTTAATTTCCTTATTTATATTTTACTTAGCAAGCAAAAAGAGGAAATGGTAAGGAAGAGGAAGATAATATAAAGCAAGAGTAAACAACCAGGATGTAAATAAAATGCCAATAAGTTTAGATAAGATATTTATTGAAAATTAAGAAATTTACAGAATTGCAATGTGTCCTTGTCAACAAAAATAATACAAATTATAGAAACAGGAGAGGTACACAGTTCATAAAATCTATAAAAGGAACCTGACAAAAATATTACAGTAAATATACCCTTGGCAGATACTCTTTGTTTAATTAATAATTCTAACATTTTAAATTGCGATATAAAATAACAAAAAAAATCTCAAATAACAATAAGCTTTGAAATAACAACAGATTTAGGAAGCTATAACAAATTCAACAATTAAACTAACAAGAATATTAAAAATAACAGAGGCTTCAGATAATCACAAGTTTGGTAACAAAGAATAGCTAGCAAATAACTAAAAAAATATTAACATTCAAAACAGCCCTATTCAATTACAAACAAAAAAAAACAATTTTCATATTGAAGAAAGTCATCATCAGAAATACATAGAATGTAGATTAAGGCAATTAAACTGTAATTTAAAAAAATCTTATCACATGTAACTTATACCAGGGATATTGGCAGCCAATTTATACAATTTTGCAGCAAGTGCGTTGTGGTATTTTTGTTGTAAGTATAAATTTTACTTCTAAACATAATATTGTAGACATGAACATCAGACGGCAAGATCCTAATTTCGCTGAACTAATTGTACAAATTCACAGCTCTACATATTCGAAAATAAACATTATCTTAGTTGTACAGAATTTTGCTTCTCTCATTGTAAATATATATTTTTTTGGTCGGGAAACAAGGCAAAATCAATTATATAACAAAGAAAATACTAAAAACCGGAGTAAATTTAGAATGGCCATAAATATAACATAGACTTGCTATCATATTTTTAGCCGTTTATTAGGCAACTCGTATCTTATTCAACGTATTTTATTATGCAACAAGAAAGCTCAAACTTTGGCATCGGAAATATAATTCAATCGAAGCAGAAGTGCTCATACAAGTACAAAAACCTACAAATTGAGTGCGAAGCCATGGGTCTCGAATTAGTCTTTTCAAGACCACTTTGGAATTTTTATTTATGACAAAAGAGTGAATGTTTACATGGAGGAGATTGAAATTGGATTCTTTTGACATTGTCGGGCATCATATTTACTCTGAAGGAAAAAATCTGGAACCAGACACTAACATGATTTAATGAACTATTTGTTTTGTGACTACAATTTGAGGAAACTATCAAGCGTAGTGGACCCCGTAACCATAACAAATGGATACACAAACTAATGCGCCAAATAATAATTGCAGTTTTAATGACAGAAAATCGTTGAGGGGAAATCGCATCAGTTTTTCACTGATGAGGCAGACCATACTGATTGGGTATATAAATCCTGATATCAATCCTCCAATTACCAAGGAAATATAGCAAACCGTGATTGGAAAGCAAGATCATATACTGTTATGTTATCGTGTTTACGTAAATTTCTGACATTCGTAAAGAAATTTTACTATCGGTACAGGCAAAGACCGCAAGCAGACGAGGAGAAAAATAGACCTACATTTACTCAAAGGGAACCTAATTAATCCTAGATGTAATTATTAAATCAGAACTTTTCAAAAAGTTCATGTATTTGTGTGTATGACCACGTAGGTGCTCTACATATTACTTAGAAAACGGTGTTGACATACATGAGAGATATTTAGCACCGATATAGTTTTTTGAAGAGTAAGGCATAGGTGAAAGAAAAATATTTCACTGTATCGTTCATATTCGAAGTTGAGTTATAAACACTAGAAAAGGGCAATTTTTACCTTTAACAGGATTCTCTGTAAGAAAGATTAACGCATATCCCGGATATGATGAAAATAACATGTTTAATTAACTTCTTGAAGTGGGATTTTTCTTATTTCTATTATACAACGGTGACTTATGAAAACGTATTGCACGAAAATAATTTAATATAATACCTTTCTATGAAGATATTAAATATTTTATTTGCATAAATAAACAAAATGCTTGTAACGAATATTGCTTGGTTTGGAAATCTGAAATAGTTGTGATTGGTGTTGGAGAAATTTTGCTATTCAGATCACATGGAGAGAGGTTTTTATCTAAAAATTAAATAAACAAATCGATACAATTATTTTCAATCCGTTATTCAATACTCTATTGACAATCCATAGGAGAAACAAGGAGCCTACAATCTGTTCTGTCAGCAGCGAGAAGCCTTTCAATCACTCGCATCTGTGATCTTTTCTACACATTAAATATTATATATCCTGATAAATATATAAAGAGAAAATTGTTTCAAAAGAACAAAGGGACCATACTGAGTCCCTTTAAAAGCCGATGTAAAGAAAATGTACGGAAAGCTTACACACCGGTAGCGATGTGGATTATGTCTCTGAGATACTCCAATAGAAGCCAACGGTAATTATAGTCTCACAATAGAGTCGATGGAGTCTCTGACCTAATTCATTTCGTCACCAAGTGCATTGCTGTCAGTACATTCCTCAAAATACACCAGGTTATAGAAATCTAACACACTCAAGTGAGGGTTTTATGCGTTTTTTGTTACTATTATGTATGTGAGGGATTGATTTGATCCATATTTACGAGATTACAATAAGTAATTACACTAGACAAACTGTTATAATGTCTTTTGCATAATATGTCTAATTATTTATTTAATTTACAAACGATAAATGTGTTGGACACCAATTATGAAGAAATCTTCTAGGAGACAATTCAAACTAAAAAATAACAACTTCCATTTATGATTTCAGCAGACACAACCTCAGTTGCCTATGTAAGAGGATAATGTATAAGGTAAAAATAATTACACAAGAAAAGAATAAGACAAACACAAACCAAACAGTTATCAATTCTCTTTCTTAGATTCTTTGCAACCAAGTCCCCAGTAACAGAACTAAATTATTTGTTTTCGTTATATACAACTATTTTTATAACATAAAAGTCGTAAATCTTATAAAGGGCAATGAGTGCAATGGATATTACATCAAAAAATATTAACCAATGCACAAATATAAGATAACTAGAGGGAAGAGGAAAATAACAACCCATCTACTAAGGCCAATATACTTTGAGTGGGTAATAAAAAAAACAAAACAAAAAACAATTAAGAAGTTAAGTTCAAAGGCAGAGTCTGCTCTAGGGATTCGTTCATCGTCAAAAACATCCGTTACTGTTTGAGGCCACATCAAATGGAATGCAAAATGAATCTCATGACAAAATAAAAGTTAAAATATGGCCAAAGTTTGTAAAAAATTTTATATATGAAGAACTAATTAGATTTTATATCTCGTTAATGAGTGTTAAAAACCTGTGGTATCGTATATAAGTTTATGTTGTTTGGAACCTATGATCTTATTTCTAACTGTCTGCATATTTAGAGGGTCGTTAACTGATATAATCAAACATAATGTATTCCTTTCAAAAGGTCCAATTTATGTATAGCACTTAGTGAAAAGTTTTAAAGCTTTATCTACAATTGTTAAAATAATACAATGTCGTTCTCATACAATCGGACCTGTTTTCAGGTATGGTATTTTATATTTTCTTACAAATATGTGTTTAAAATAAATATAACATGCTTATGTAATATTTTTTTTATTTTATTTTTTATTTTTTTAAGATTTCACTACTGAACCTGGACACGATGTTATTAGAATTAAATTATATTGTCATTTATATTTCTAGTACGTTTGATGTTATTGACGCAGTAGTTAAAAAAATAAAAAGCAAGTGAGTTAGAATCAAAATAACTAAGAAACCAAATTTTTAACGTTTGAATATCCAAATGTTTCATAAAAAAGTATTAAAACCAGCACTGCCTAAGAATTTTTGCAGTTATAATTTTATATTTTATTAATTATTATTAATAGTTTGTATTCTTTCAGTCACCAATTGTTGCACAGATAAATAGACTCCTAAATTAAAAATAAAAACTAACTGAAACTATTTATTTTACTGACTGTGCCTAAAAAAAATATTTCAATTTAAACGAAACACCTTTATTAAGGATTTGGATATATTTATATGGAACTTCAATCTGGGCAAACCATGGATATGTACAGAAAGCTTTTTGTGCTGCAAAAAAAAAGCAATCCGTCTGATTTGTGATGCACACTGGCAGGCCCACTGTAAAGAGCTCTTCATTAGGTTAGGTGTCCTTTCATTGCCTTCTATGTATATATTTAGCACATTCTTGTTTCTTAAGAGGAAATTTGGCATTTTTGCCTGCAATGTCTGAGGTCCATAACTATGCAACTAGAAACAAAAATAAACTTATAAGTGAACGATGCAGATACTCTGCAACTCAGAAGAGTTTTCTATACCAAGGCATAAAAATGTTTAACGTTTTGCCGGAAGGTATTAAAGAGCTTGCCACTCACTAGATTTAGACAAAAACTAAAGAACTTTCTAGTTGCAACCTGCTTATACGATGTAACAGAATTTTACGAAGTTGTTAACTCTTTAAGTTAGGTTAAGTAACCTTTTAAGTTGACTTTGTTATAACATGTGAACATGTTTACAACAAATAAATATTGGATTTGGTTTGATTTATAAATAAGTAGTTGTGGGACTTAGGATTGGATTAGTAAGATACTAAAAATGATAGTAATTCTGAACTACTGCAAGAATTTGAATTTTCGCTTTGTAATCCACATCACAATCTAGACTCATTTAACACTTTCACTTCCAGAGCTTTCTTAATTATAAAAAAAGAATTGAAAGTCTAAAAAAATGTTACAGTACTGCACGTTACACAAATAAATAAACCGTCATGTTATCACTTCTTCAGGTTAAATATTTCGTACACATCAAAGGTTTGTTTAAGCTGTCTAAACAGTGTACATTGATACTACATTAATTAGTAATAAGTGGTAGGTACAATTTAATTTACTTACGTAGATCTGAAACTCTCCTACCAGTAATGCCAAATATACAAATAAATTATATTTGCAAGAAAACATTGTATTACACATATTAACCTATATACGCGCTTGGGTATAATCTTGTAACACCGCAGACGCATAATCATACAAACTCTTATTTAAATATACATGCATCGCAACGCTCTCCAAGCAATCAGCTCAGGTGGATTTAAAGTAATATAGTTGTTATTTCCGTGCAGATTGGTGCTGACCAATACTCTGCAGCCGCCTGTACAGAGCGGCTGTAGTTGAAGAGCGAAGTTTTCTAATGATTGGCTGATGTTTAGCCAACCACCAACCAATTATTTATGATCAGTAAGGCTTGTGTACCATTCATTTTCAGCTTTTAGACCATTTTAAAATATCTTCCTTATTGGAATTATTTTCGTCATTGATTATTTCTACAGTTTTACAGTATTGTGATTTATAAAAGTAGTAGGCAAAAATGCAATAGACAATCCCAGGGATAAAGACCAAGTAAATTTGCCACGTAGTTTACCGTGGACAACGACCAAGGACGGTATATTGAAGTGGAACCTATAGAGAGTGGAAGTAAAGTTTTTTTCCGCTTCAATTGTGCTGGAATTACGTAGAGAATAACTGTATTTAGTCCAGTTTAAATATACATGTATAAGGGTAATGTTGTAATATGTTACGAGTGCATTTCTCTGTTAACCAACATAATCCAGAAAAAAAGAAAGCACACTTATTTCTGATATATATGTTCTAAGAAATTATTTTATTAGTTAACAACTAAACTTTAATTTTTCATAAAACTGAATTTGTAAGTTTCCACTAATTGATAAAACGGTTCAAAATAGTAAAAACAAAATGTATATTTTATTGGTGTATATTTTACTAGACTCAATAACACTCAGCAGTATTCAGGGGTAAAACTTGGAAATGATTTCTCACTTTTAAAAGCGACATACATAAAAAAGCTACTGAAGTAGGAACTAGAACAAACACCATGCTGGAGCAACATGGGACGCTAATTAACAAGCTTTACGCATATCTCGTTTGTCCTTAGTACACTTCACTGCACTGTACGGCACAATAGGGTTACATAGTGCACATGTGAGAGAAATTAATTTTAACTACACTGTGTTATGAGAACAATTAGTGGTTATCTACAGCCAACGCTATTACCATGGCCTCCTGTACTGTGTAATGTAACTATCCTTATCATAAGATGCAAGGAAGCGTTAGTAGGAATGTAAGGATATCATATCTGTACCACATTTACTTATCTTGCAAGACCGTCTATTGGACAGCCAGGTCATGAACACAACCTTTCAAGTTGACAGAAGTTTCAGCTTCTCAAATATTTTCTGCCAAAGCCAGTTCGATATTTGAAATCAATATTCTTTCAGTGAGTGTTGGCCTTCATAACTGTATGTAGAAAAACAACGTTACCCCGCTAGCTAAATGTTTCCTTTGTATACGTCAGTTCTTCTTATCAACCATACACTAATCCACTAGAGGTAACTGAAGCTCTGACATTACAAAGTCAAACACTGTTCGGAGAGTTCTGACCTAGATACCCAACACAAAGGTAACCAGCAGTCGGACTATATCACTAGTAATCGTACGCCTTGTCTGTTACTTGCTTCAGTAATCACATCAGTAAGTTACTGAACAAGCAAAGATTTATATGAGCTTGCAAAATAAATATAATTGAAAGCTTACATTCGTATTTATTTTCCAAACGTGTTCTTTACATAATAATGATGGAATAGGGACTGCTCGGAAACCTGTTCATCGTGCAACTTTTCGTTCTATCATCATATCAGTCGTTTGATCTACAATCTTCGCTACACCTAACTAGTATTATATTAGTGGCCTATTTTATCGTAGCAAAGGTTTTAATGGTGTCTACTCTTTGAGGTTAGCTCGTAGGTGTCAGGTAGGTTGTGGCGTCTGTAGAGTGGGTCAGTGGCATGAGAAAAGACATTATAATTGCTTGTGTCTGGCCTCCTTTTTTAACCTTGTTTCGGGTAGGGCGTATGTCCTAATTTGCCTTGGGAGTTAAGAGTCTTTGGGTGAATTTTTTCCATCTGAAATCATACAATCGTATTACATTAATAAGGTCCTTTACAGTCCTCAAAAATTAGAAAAAATAATATGTTTCAAGGTTGCAAGCAATTAGACAATAGCATCGCAACACTCATGTTTGTATACCCAAGGGAAATAATAAGCCTATCTATTCAGTCAAATTCATGAACATAAAAAAATAAGTTCCTATATACAAAATCACCATATCTTGATAGAAATGTCAGCCCTTTCCAATTTTTTTTCATTTAACAGGACCATTATTTTAATTACAAACAATAAACTCTTCGGCGTTTAAAAAACTTAAAACACTCAAAATAGATGTTTTAATCAAGTTTTAAGCTGATTGAATATTTAATTCCTTCCTTGCAGTCAGGGAGCGTTATGATCACACTAAGAAGATTTTAAGGTACAGTAACCTTGAACACGCTAGAGCAGGCAGAGTGCTCTATGTACAGCAGCTTACTTGTAGTACAGTAAAACCCATTTAGAGTGCTGTACTCTGACCAGTTATTAGTACCGTAAGTAAGGGGTTACCACAATCTAGGAGAAGGAATATATGTTCCAAATAATCTGATTTGAAAAATATCATTAATACACCGAGAAATTAAAAACATTCCAAAATATTAGATTGCAAAAAATTATGCAATTCCATATACTCATAGTTATTGTGACATTTTGAAGATTGTTGCATTAAGCGAGCAGGTAGACTAAATACTCTGATTAACCTTCAACAATTAAGAAGGAAGCCTTAGACCGCTTGAGTCTGCAATAAGCGTGACGATTTGTATGCTATTCAAAATTTATTACTGTGATTGGAGTTCCCGTTTTGAGCACTTTACATGCTGCAAAAATGACCGAGTATGATCCAAATAATAAATGTTTGTCTGTAATAACAATGTCTAGGATAATAATACCGAGTCCTTATCGTGCGTATCGGTCGACGTAGGGATTGGTCGTCTCAGAGAGCACATTTCTTGTTTAGTCTTTCTTAATTTTCTGGGAATCACGACCAGAATTCTTCCAAGGCAGCTAAATGAACTTCAGTATGTGGAATGTCAGAAGTGATGGGAAGTGTGTCAGATAACCAGTCCTCATCTTCTGTAAGTGGTCGGGTAATATCGTGGATGCTATCGTTCGTATTCCTATTTATATCCATACATTTTCTCATTGTTTACTAATGTTTCTGCCCATGTAACGCATTCAGGTGGATGCTAATAATACATATTAATTTGTGCAATTTGTCAAATTTTGCTATATAGAGCAAATTTTAAATACATTCTTCATACTGAACTTGTACATAAACCGACTGTAAAGCGAAGTTTGTTCGTTAGAGGATCGTTTCATGCTGTCTGAAATGTGACTTGAGATTTTAGTGAAATTGTTGAAGTAAAACTGTTGCTACTTACACATAGTTCTGTTCTTCAAAGATAACAGGTTTTGAGGTTAGTCACAATACATTGGAATAGAATTTCGTTCTAGCTACGATATTCGATCGCATCGTCCATTTGTAAAGATCTGAAGATTCTTTTGTGGGGCTAGGCACCGGAAGTAGAATATATTCCCGTACCTTGATAGGTTTGTGTAGCAGCATACTATTAATCATGAGTGTTTTACTCCTTTTCTGTGTATTCTGTATTTTTTAAATTTTTAATTATTTAAAATTTTAAACTTTTGACACATTTAATTAATAATAACAGGCATCATATTCTGGTAAGTAACCGACTATAGTTTCTAAAGATCGGCCAGAATAATAATAAATGGAATTAAAATTGATGTATATAGAAACATTAATATTATTAAGGCTTTATACAACAGTCTTATGAAATATACACTTATCTCTTTCGTCTATCGCATTCGCCATAAAATATATAACTACCAATTCAAGAACCCAATGTTCTTCACAAAGAAATAAATATTAAAATACGTATCACTAAGGACTGTTTCTTTATTTAATGTTTTACTAAGATTCGTAAAATGGTGCTTACTAAAATTCGTTCACAGTGAAACTAAAAACTGTCAATAAAAAGCAATAGAAGATATTTCACTGTACAAAAAAACTAATAAGAAAAGTAATTAACAAAGTTTTGTATTGAATAAAATGTAAAAGAGGTTTCTGCAGTTTCCAGTTCTTGAAGTTTACAGTGAACAATAAAGAGTTTTCTTATTCTTCTATATTGGTTAAATAAAAGTGCACTTGTGAATTTATAACAACCTAGCAAGCTAACTTCTTATTATTATATTTACAATATATCTCACATGAGCGATCTAAGACTACAAAGGGAACGGAAACTCCACTATAATTATTGTTTATTCTTTTACAGTTTTTTTCTTCAGAAATTTCACTGAGAATTTAACCATTGTTTGGAATGAAAATTGAAGTTACAATGGCGTACAAATTAATCTAATGGAAATTCATATCAAGGCTGATTTGGTTTTTACTAAACTTTTTAGAGATTTCCTGCTCTTTTAGCTCCATATAATGTATACTTTTATACATGATACTTGCATTATCCGATAGAATGTCTATGGCTACGATATATCGAGTTAAAATACAGGTTTAGGAACTGTAAGTAATAATTTAATGTGAGAGATCCGTTCACTAGCATTGCTTAAATAAATTTTAACAGAGCATGAAATGAGTAGGATTTCAACGTGTTACTTGTGTTACCACAGTGTTTTATTAAATAAAAGTGGGAAGAGCCATATGATTTGTTACATGACCATTCAAGTTCAGCAAAGATATTTTGATGATTCACTATACGTGTATGGTATTAACATGTATGTAAAGCAATAAAATACATTTTGCCTCAATGTAGATTAAAGAAATAGAAAACATTAGGCAATATAAAGTGCCTTGTTATTCCAATTAAACCGGTAATTTCTTAATATCATTTAAAATAAATAGGTATATTTTCCAGTTCTTTACTTATTAAAACACGCAAAAATTCGTATGTAAAATTTAAAGAGTGCCATTGTAGTTATATTAAGATAAATATCATTTTTTAAGATACTGATAATATTTTTAATTTATAAAATTAATCTTTTCTCTTAATAATATTGTAAAATGTGCATAAAATGCATTTAGGTATTTAATTCTTAGACACACATTGTAAGTTAATTACTGCTAAAATTTAAGCCGTGAACAGTTTCTATTGTAAGCTGCACTGGATAATGAAGATAAGGCTGGAATGGAAAAAGTAGATACAATAACGTGATTGATTGCTCAGTAAGCGCAGGTGATTACAGCGCTCCCAAAAAACTGCAAGAAGCTTTTCATTCGCTTTGTACTTCCCTCAATCAAAACTAGTTTGATTTATATATTACATTTATGTATATATTATAGTTATCAGTTATTTTACTTGCAAAAACGTACATAGTAGATCATATTTCCCACCAATCATTGCAAATTTGACTCATCTTTATAATAACTCAGTATTATATTAAAATACTGGGCATCTAGTACAGAGTAATGGGTCTTTCGCAGAAGGTTACTGTATGCAAGTAGACGTTGCTGTACCTGTCGACAGAGCTTCACTGTTTCATGCAATCGCATTTGTCTCACACCAATTATTGCTGCATCTCGTCACAAAAATCTCGACAAAATTAACACGTGTGACATAAGCGGACTCATAGAATTAAGTCTAAGTAATATGATTAGAAACCACTTTACTAATTGGCATAACAAGTCTAATAATCCATGATATATTCAATATGATAAAAGTTGGACAATATCTTAGGTTAAATTAGGTTTATTAAGTCAGGTTAGGTTTGATTTAGCAATGTTATTTTAGTATTTGTTACGTTTTATTACCATTTTTGTTAGGATACGTTGTTTTACGTTATCTAAGGCTAGTTTAGTCTAGGATCAGGATCGGTTATGATAGTTTAGGTTAATATACGTTGTGTTATGATGTGTTATGTTACGTTTTTTAGTATTGTTTAGGGTTACCTACATGAAATATTTTATGTTTTCTTTTGTTAATTAACATTAGTTTTTGCGAGGTTGGTTTAGAGTTTTTGTTCGAGTACCAATAGGTTAGGCTTAATCAGTACTATTTTAGTTTATATTATCTTTTGGTTTGGTTTGATTAGTTTAGATTAGTTTGTTATCATATCTTAGATTAGGTTTTGATATTCATATGCTAGGTTAAGTTAGGTTAGATTAGGATAGGCCATGTTATGCTAATTTAGTTTAGGTATGGTTAGGTAAGGATAGGTTTCTAGCAGGAACAGACATACCTTGAAGCTGGGGATAGACGCACGGTCGACAATCCTGGGTGCTTACTCTTCATCCTTAGTAAGTTTCTGGATACTGAGCTCGATGTAGTTAAATCACCTTAAGTTTTCCCAATAAGTACAATGTTAAAAAATGTAGTTTTACGCCCTTATTTCGGACTTCGAATTACGGAGGGATTTTTATTTTTTTTTAATATAGTTAATACGCTTTTTAGTGTTTTTGTATATTTTTATTGTTTATATAGATTACAATCTAGATCTCAAAACTTTGATAAAATTTATGGTTTTAAATATTCCAAAAGGCTACTATTAAAAAATAAATATATATATATATATATATATATGCGTAGCTTTCCGATGATGGTTAATTATATCTTTAAAATAAGATATCCTACAGATGTCTACGACTACATGAGGTTAACACTGTTCTAATGGGTTAAAAACCTAAAATCTTGAATAAATATACACCCGGTTCCTAAGCTTATATATTTTATTATATATTTTATCCCCAGCTTAAAGGTATGTTTCTTCCAGCTAGATAGATTTAAGGGATTTACTGAGGATACAGAGTAATCAGCCAAGGATTGTTGCCAGTGCGCCCGTCATCAGCTTGGCTGCCAAATCTCCCTGTACTATCCCTACGAATCATAGCGGAACATGGTTAGGGCAAAGAGAGCCAAAACGTCCCTCACTTAACATGAAGGCCGTCCAGCCACACCAAGTGGCAAGTTGAGAGACAAGAACAGAAGTAGGAAATGGACAACATGGCATGGTTGGCTCTAGTTACTGACTAAGGAGGCCTTGTGCCTATAGTCAGTGGTGGTGGCGGTAGGACCTCAGGGGCATCCCAGAAATCCATGTATCTCCTGTATTTATGGGAAAATACTCACGGTTATTTAATGGGAAGTTAACCACAACCGGCTCAGTATCTCGGAACTTACAGAGGATAAAGAGTAAGCACGCTAGGATTATGTCCAGTGTACCCATCCCCAGCTGGACCGTCTGTCTCTGTACCAGATCACGAATTGCTTGTGGCTGCGACATACAAGCACAGAAGGCGGTGTAACCTTGGACCTCATGGAGCAATAATGTTCCCGGCAAACTGGGCAATGAGAGGGGCTTTTGATGTAGATTCAGCTCTTTGCTGTTCCTAGAGTCCTGTTCAGTGTTACCTCGGCAGTTGGTCACACGCTTGAGTGTATCCTGTACTTCTGGGGATATGACGTAAAACTGGCTAAAACTACCCAATTCCAGACTTGCTCTGTAATGGATCCGATGGTTAGAGTTTACAGAGAAAGGTGGATCTTGGCTCACCGTGGCCCATATTGCAGGGTACAGGTCGTGGGCTGGTCACTCCGGTTTATTTTGTACCTCAGAATAATCTACGGGTCGTTCCCAGTAGCAAATAATTTATATAAAGTAATGGCGAAAGCGGAGACGTTTCTTAATTAAGCCGAAGATTAGTTCAACAGGTGTCAGAGGCATCCACTTTATTAGGAAAATCTGCTCATTTGACTAGTTTTCCAACTTTATAGTTTTGAATGTACGAGAGTGATGCGCACTAATATTTTAACTGTTTTGAAATGTTGGCTGCTCTTAATAGCTTAGGAGTTGAAGCAATAACCTACACGATGGCTACTTATGTACTTTTACTAAAATATCTTATGTGGCCAAAGTATACGTCACAATAATTCTAGTTAACACAATTCACACAATATTCATAATAACGTTTACATAGTTTTCAGCGTGGTACAAACATTCAATATAGCCTACTCAGTCCGTCGTTTAAATGACACTAGGACGCCAGCTTTTCAGTATAATCATATTTTTCTGGACTTTTGTATGACTTGAACAATAAAATTCATTTGTACAATCGTAAACATTTGTATTTATATGTATAACTTTCCCTTGCCAAAAGGCATGACTTGCAGAGCTTTTAAAGGGTTACGTTGTGTATAAAATAAATTAGTTTTACCATTTTTAAAAGTTAAAAGAAACGTAACGTTTATTTAAGTTGGATCATAAGAAGAGAAGAACAAAATTTTCTGAAGTTAATCAAATAAGTTCAGTTTCGGTATTATCAAGATAATGACATTTTGATCACATCCAATAATATTGTAATTGGTTTAATAAAACTGTAATAGAGATGGTAGAGATTATTACCTACAATATTTAATAATTTGGAGTTAAACAAATTTTTTATTTAAAGTGATTTTAATAATACGTTTCGTTTTCAAAACGTCAATGCCGTAATTAAAAAAAAAAAAAACATTTTACAATTCCAAAGTTGCAGTATCTTCAATTAATTGCATGCTATGTCGCTTAACCAGGTGTACTTCACACAAAGGACCCTTTGTCCTGATTTCACACCCGAGCTCTACAGTTAATTGCCAACCAGCCCATCAAAAAGCCTTAATCTCTAATTCTGCGATCACACACCAACAGCCTAATCATTATCTAATACATGGCTTGATATTAACGTGTTCTTAAAGGCATTACATCTATTCTATTCGTGTGTATAAACAACCCATTCTACCTGGACATTTTATTTGATTTTAGTTAACTAAAATTTTCGCCAATTGAAAATATTTGTTTTCGAAGTCCGAGACACGTTTGTTATTTTATTGTTATAAACAACTAATTTATTTCAAAATACGAGTATGCTGATACATGATGAAGAAGGTAATTCTGTGCCACTTACACTTGGTAATCTTTCAAAAATAAAATAAAATCAATTTGCGATGGGTTTTGGTATTAATTTTCCAGTGATCCAGTGTATCTGCCGCCAAAGAAAATAATATAAACTATTAGGAATAATTTATAATACATCATAATTAACAAAATTATTCTATCGTTGTCTTGTGCCCGTAAATGCTAAAGGTAAACCACCATTAAAAGCAGTTTTATGTTTGGAGTAAAAATGGCACTAATTATTATACAATTATTTTAAACAAATATATAAGAGATAATCAAGATTCATTAGTAAAATTATTTGTGAGATTTTTGGCAGTTGAATATCACAGTAAAATGTCTGAAACTCCTAGAAAGTTCCGTTTATTACGACTAGACAGGCAATATAAAACAAATTAAGTTTTCTTACATGAAGTAAGTATACGTTTCTCATTTTTAGTTGACTACTTCAAAACTTCTAAATAAAACCTGCGGCCACGGGTTATTTTATCAGAAACCTATATCATTCTTTGGCAAAATATAAAACTCTTCGACCTACATTCTGTGTGTGCGTTTCATTTCCATATACATTTTAACTTGGTGACAATAACGATAAGAAATTGTAAATTACATAATATTCAAGAACTTGTATTGGTACTAATATTAATTTATACTTGTACTGTGCTGTATGTTGACCATGTATGGATTATTTAACATAAACACGTATACAAGTAAATGCATGTGGACGAAATCCTACAGAGTAGGGTAACACGGAGAGAATAGAAAGAAAGGATGAGCTGCGCATGCGCGGCCCTGTCTATACCACTTGTAGCGGGAAGATTTAATATATTATTAACGCTCCATTTGGGACTGCTCCATTGAATATTGGTTCTAAATCATATCTGCAGCTGAGGCGATTATATTTTAACTGATCTGAACTTGACATGAGATTATCGCGGGCAAAGTGGTTATTAATAAACTTCTATTCCAAGTATCTCATTTTCGAACTACGATAAAAATAGAGTAGATGGATTTAATCTAATATCTATATCGTATGCATTATGTTTAACTTGTTTATTGGTAAGATGAATATATAGACCTTTGACTTATTATTCTCATCATTCATTCTGGAACTGAACTTTATGTATGATATAGTTATTTCTTATTTTCTACACTTTTAGATTTTAGTCAAAGAAAACTTTTGCTTTTGTATATAACAGTCTTAACATATAATACTTGCATGCAATACTCGTATTTACGATGTTTCCATATGTATACATGACTAAACTAGGCCTACATGAATAATCAATCTCAACTATATTATAACTACATATATCGTCATGACAATTTTAAAAGAAAAACCTTGAAAGACCGATAGGGTCATATGGAATAAAAAAGTTGTGCAACATTTCTGGTAGAGGTGAATTATTGTAGAACTAATAAAACTTTATTCAAGCTGAGTTTAAACTACAATTTAAACCTACGACACGGCTTTCAGGTTGCAGAGAGCAGACTTGGGGATGGCGTGAAAAAGTACAAGAAATTATTACGTTGTTACTTTATCCAAAAAACCACAACGTATTTATATTTTATAGTATTTGCTTACAGGAATCGAAACTAAATGACATAAACGTAGATATAAATTTATTGAAAGAACGTTCATGAAGCCACACAGTTGCTGTACTCTTATCTAAAAACACGATATTACTTGCACTATCACTATTCTCATATTGCCTCTAAGAATTCCTACTTAATTAAATCTGAGTTTGAAAAACATATTTATAACGATTGATGCTGAATAAAATGTAAATTAAAATAAATCAGAATGTACTTAAAAAACGTTTATATTTTTTGAATAACTTACTTAAGGTAACCAAGTTTAGGTTACTCAAAAGACCTTTATATGTAGGTAGAATTTTATTTTTGTTAGAGCTACAGTTCTGCATTACAATCACAATAAAAGGATTTAAGTATTAGATAAACATACAATTTTATAAGTATAATGGTTTTATAGAAACGCTAAGAATGACAAGCATAAAATACTTATCCACCGAATAATGTAAAATGTCATATAATATTAATTTACAGAAATCTAATAATTGAAAATGCCATATATCATCATTTAAAGGACTATCTGCGAATTCAGTAATGTAACATAAGCAATTTAAAGAGTATGTACAAATTTAAAATAGACAAATTCGTTTATAGAATTGTTATAAATAGATAACAACTCCTAACACTTATTTAAAGAACAAATACCAAACAACCATTAGGTACAGGTACTTCTTTTCAAGCTTCAATCACCACAATCTGCTTTGTTAGTTTATAAGTAAAGCGAGTAATTGATTCTATAATATATTCAAATCATTTCCTAAAGTTTAAATATTTATTATCTTTCTCACTTAATATTTGAAATATGAACTCCATTGTGTCTTTGTTAACTTACCACAAATATATTTGGACAATCCAACAAGTTTTCTAATCCAAGTTTCCCAAGAGTGGCCCATAGGAGATATTTATATTATGACCAAAGTTACTCCTCCCGTAATTGAATTCGGCCTGAGTTACTGTTTCTGTTTATTCTAACCTTGGAATTAATATTTTTTCCTTTTAATCCACATATCTTATAGCACTTTAGTTTAAAAATTAACTTTTAATCCATATATCTTATAGCACTTTAGTTTAAAAATAAAACAATCTTCTCATCTAAATATATATATTTTTTTCTTTACTTTTATTAAAAATATCATAGGTTCTCTTCGTATGTATGAGTATTCTTATATGTTACTTAATCACGTAAACGTTACTGAACCCATCGTACTGAAATTTTAAATGGAAAATCTTAGCGTACCTGGTTAACACATATTCTTACATCAAACACAACTCTATAGAATCTATAATAGTGTGTTTTAAGCACCTTATTACCTATAAATATTAATGCATAGTAACAAATAAATTATATAAGTTGGCATAATTATGTTATAAAAACACGCCCTGATCAGAACATCTGTTAAAAAAAGTCAATTTTTTTTATTATGACAAAAAGTTTTTATTAATACAAAAATAGACGAGACTTATTTTAAATTATTTTTGTTTTAAATTTTGAAATTACTAATCATCCACTCAGATAAGCAGTAAAGTTAGGTGACGAAGTAAAATTAAAGTCTGAAGTAGAAATAAATAAAAAAGCAATTCGGAAGAAGAGAAACTAAAGCAGTTTGAAACATTGATGTGTAAAAGAAGCCGCATTTCCCTCACTGTGTTTTAACTGCTCCCTAACGGCAGTTTTATGGTAGTTTCTCGCGTTCTCTGTACATTTCGTACGTTGTTGTGCTCGTAAATAATCAGGTTTATTCTCGGCAACCTACAAGCAATTACTTCTTGGGTCCATAGTACTTAACAAGGCCTCAAAAATAACGTATGAGTTGTAATAAAGCGTTTTGTTCTTTAAATTATAAAATTTAATACTTATAATGAAAAAACAATTACAACTGATAAAAGTAGGAGATTTATTTTTCGAGAAAGCTCAATGGTTGTTTATTAAATATGATGATTTCTGAATTACCAGCTTAAACAATAAGTAGATGGAGGAAGTTTAAGTTATACGTCTTAATATTATATGAGTAAGGATATATTTAAAATACAACTTTTAAATGATTTCACGTCTTAATAAAACAACAATAAACCAAAATGAGGTAACTTTATATTATATATTGCTTTGTTAAATACGTTTAAAAGTACAACTATGGATCTATAAAGCAATAATGGTACTAAAACTGAAGCACATGTAGTGCATATTTTACTCTATTATTGCTCTTATTTTTATTCAACGGTAACCCAAGCGTTCTTTAGACTGGTTGGTCTTTTCTACGCCCACTAAAAGGAACATCTCATTTCTTTTTGTCACGTTTCTTGTTCTGGAGATTATTATAGAAATGTTGATAACATTTTCCTACATTAATCTGTGTCATCACCATCACTGAATAGTAAACCACACACTTCTTGTTCGGAACAAAAGTCACAGTTCTTCTTTTAATTTACCAGAGGTAACATCACCACTAAATATTAATTAGACACTTCTTGTTCGGAACAAAAGTCACACTTCTTATTTTAATTAGCCTGAGTTAACATCACCACTAAATATTAAATCGCACACTTCTTGTTCGGAACAAAAGTCACAGTTATTCTCTTAAATTGCCTGAGTTAATTAACACCACCACTAAATATTAAATCAAAGTTTCCTGTTTCCAGTGTTCACCTTCCCAAGATATTAAAGTTTACTAATACTATTCAAACCCTATAATAAAATGTTTGTAGGTATTAGACTCATGAGCTATTTGTTATCTGTTATTCTTGCAGACGGATTTGTCTGTTATTGGTTTGGTGGCTGGGCAGAATAAATTATATTGACTGGAACAGTTTATTTAGATCCCCTTCTATTAGCATTACTATTTCCTAGTAACTTGCACACCTTTTTTTGTTTAAAAATTATAAATATTGATTCCTAGATTATAATACCATACTGAAAATTGGGTTATTAAAGAAAAATGTAATCATAGAATTCTCACAGCTCACTATAGATAGCTGGTAAATAATCAATAATACATTTTATTATTCCATAAGAATGGTATTGACTCACGAATTTAAAATTGGAGGGGAAATTGTAGGAAATGTGGCAAATCCACGTATCGTCCCATTTATTTTAAACACGGAAATCTTAAAGATGGATTCAGTGGTCACTTACAATTTAGTGTTTCTTTTAATATGAAGGAGTATAATTTGTCTGTTATAACTTTCTACTATAGTGAAAAGTAATATAAATTCTACGCACAAAGAATCGAAGGTGGTGGAACCGTCGCATGGATTCACCTTACGCATCAAGATAATGACAGTCTAGGCCCTTCATATCGCTGATTGTGACGCTTTTGACATCTCTAGATGAAAGTTCACCGACATTATTCGTTTAGGGAAATGCTTTGGGAGATAGTTTACTAAACTTGTCATCTGGAAATATCAAAAGCGTCTGAATCAGCGACATGAAAGCCTCAAATGTCATTATTTAGATGAGGAGGTTGAAACCAAGCGGCGCTTTCTGTAATCATCGATTGATCAACATTCTACCCGATTTGTACAATAAACAATTGAGGATTGCTTTCCAACCCTATATCCGTTACTCCACCAAAATCATTGGCGAGGTAATAAGGCAAAGGAGTATTTCCAAATTCACTTGAAATATAAGAACGACTTCGAGCTGTTGCTTTCATTTGTGTGAAAAAAGCGTATTACAGTTTGCAGTGGTTAGATTTTGGATGTGTGCAAATCTTGTAATTTTTGTATACGCTTTGCTGAAGTATTAAAAAAAATATATCAACATAATGTATATATATATATATATACATATATATATATATATATATATATATATATATATATATATATATATATATATATATTATTTTTTTGATCGGAGCAACAAGGAAAAACTAAGCTGTGGGCTTGAAATTGAAATTGAAATAATTCATTGGAACCAGAAATACTCATCAACGAGCTAAACGTGATATAAAAGCCATTTGAATTTATTCTTAGCCTCCAATCCTTTTAAGTATGAATTCTTACATACGTTTGAAGGTTACTGTAGGACTGTGGCATATTAGATAATCATAACAACCATACTAACTATTAAGTCGGCTTCGGGCCTATATTTTTAAATTGCATTTAAAGTCGTAGATACAGCTGGCTTTTAATATAAAAAGCTTATATTTTAATTACAATGAGGTGTGTTCATTACATCAGTTGGGCGAGGTATATGAGACAAACAAAACGACATTCAGGAGCATTTGGAGCACTAAACAAAGCCAGCCACTACAGTTGTCGGGACACATATTTGTTACACCAAAAAAAAGCAACAGCACGGCGTTGTGATTGTAAATCATGTGAATGTGAAAATACTCGCCCGCGGCTCTGTCACCTCGCCAAGGCATATGTTATTGTGTCGCACCGCGCGAGCCGAGTTAACTGTTTACGACTCGGGTTCACTTGCAATTTTGGTTAAAATTCAGATTTGACGCCCAGCTTGGCTGTTAAATTGTATATTTACTATGTGATGTAAGAATATGATATTAAACACTTCGTAGTATAATGGAACTTGTCATTGTACACCGTACAGGAATAGGTTGAAGTTACAATTGAGATTTGTCTCCCAGCTTGGCTATTGAATTGTACATTTACCATGTGATGTAATTATATTATATTAAAACTTTATTGATTTAGTAGAACTGGCGTGTTTTTAGACTAATATACAGTATTATATTATTATTTTCATTCGAAAACAAATTTTAAGTTTGAATAAATTTAAAGTAATAACTAAAAGTATTAAAGTCAAATTTAATTACTATGTCGTAGTTCTTATCCATCCAGTGGACAATATTTCAAAATATTCAACCAGAAAGCAACTTACAGGCCGATAGATTAGACGTGTTCTAGATGCGCGAGAGGGGAACCACTGCTGGCAAAGAGGAGGCTCGGTGGTGGAGTGGAGCTGGCTCACAGACCTAGCTCGTGACTCCCCCTCCACTCCACATGATCAGTGGGCTACTGCGCATCTTAGGGCCGAAGACCATCTATAATGTCGCGGCCTGTACAATATAATGTTGTGGTACAGCCTCCATCTTGATAGGTATCATAATCTGTAGTTTATTGTATAAGGTAACAACTATATAATGAAGATACCATGTAGGGTTTGAAATCATGTATTAAGTATCATATGACAAAACCTATGTCTGTTGGAGTTGGTAAACCTAGAGTGGGCCTTAAATACTTAAATCAATTGCTCTCTTACTTAATTACCTAATAAACTGGTAATTAGTCAGTGCTTGATTTAAGTTTAGGTAAATTAACTAGATCTAAAAACTGCGTAAGCAAAGTCAGTAAATGTTTGTAACTGACTACGATCTCATAGTTAATATTAAGGTATAATAGTTGAACATTAAAGTTCAAATGATAATAACGCGAAGAGCATTCACGTTGGTTGGTTCTGCCACCAGTTTCTATCATGAATTAATAACGACGGGTAGTCTGGTGAAACCTGGTATATCTAACACAATCAATTCCTTAATATTGAGGTTGAAAATACTTTTATAATCTATGTTATTGCTAAATTACATTAAAATACAAAACCAATATTTAATACATTTTACTGTGAGGCCTTTCGATATCCAAGATACCTTCATCAGACACATCACAAAATAAATACAAAAAGTAAATTTGTATTTCAATATGTTATTGCTGTTTAACGATTTGTGTCGCGCAACACAATTCGCTGGAGTTGCATTTAATTTCAAGTCTTTACATAATTTTATTCTCAAGACCTGTTACAAACACGTTGCCGATACAGTCTACTTATCACAACACTTACCTTTTCTGCACTTGTTTAACAATCAAGTTCTTGAAGTCCTTTTTAGGTTAAGAAAACTGGAACAAATCAATTTTGTATTGTCTGTTTATTACTTAACTGTTTTGCCTTCTTTGTGAGTCTGGAAAATGACATACAACATTTTTCAATTAATCAATCTTCAAATTCTTCACATACATGTTTTTAAACATTCACATTGTAAATTGGCACAGTGTCTTGAAGATCCTTAAGTTTGAATATTTTAAGTAAATATGTCTTTTTTACGTAGGGAGAATGCATTTGCACACGCAGTGTGGGACTCCCCTGTGGACTACCCACTAAACCCCTTGCGAGCCACGGAGGACACAGGCCGGAACCCTTTTGGATGACATATTGTTCTCTCAAAGTTTCAACTTAACCTCACATCTAATTTGGTTATTAGGTTTTTGTTGGAGGGTTTTATAGGACCTAGTGAGTAACATTTGATTTTGGTAGCTTTTTGTGTGGTACCCCGATGAATTCACGTAGGAAGAGAAGATTATAATGTGCACATTTACTTTTATACTCAACACAAGTCCACAAAGTTAATATCTACACCTACATTCATAGCTTAGTTAGTGTTTTAAAAGTATTTCCGGTTTAAATAATTTTAAAAATTTGTTTATGACAAAGGTTTCAAATAAATGAGAAATTGGCTTGTGTATGCTGCAGTTTCAATGACAAACTGAAATACGCAAAAATGTAAACTACGTCTGTAGTGCACACAGTATCAACGTTTAAACCTAAATATCGATGGCAATAGTCGTCTGATCCATGAAATAACAACATACAGAAAAATCCCAGGGATTTTATACACGGTAAAAGTCATTGCTCTTGTTTCAGGTAGGCACTGTGTAACATCTCTGGAACAAGCAGGCTGGTTGCCTATGATATTGATTAGGACTCTTCATTTACGCATTGTGGAGCATCTCGGCAACCATTGTGTATCATTTATAAAACAAGCAGAATTACATTGTGCATCTAATCCCTAGATCCTCATTCATAGTTTAGTTGGATTAAAGCGATTAAATAGTCGCTAGATACATGCCATCATCAGTTACAACCGGTTCCGTCACTGCACAGCTCAAAGATTAAATAATAAATCTTGATTGTTTAATTAAAAATATTACTTCTTGATTTAACAGTACAAAAAGCGTATATATAAATATTTGCTGCACATTGTAACATACTACTTTGAAATGAAAATACAATTCAATAAAAACTATTCAAATATATACTAATTGGAAAATATTTGACAAACTAACCTCCTTGTTCCAGAGATATTATAAAGCTGCTGTTAAATGAATTTATAATTTACGGTACTCTTGTCATCCAAGCACCATGGAAGTTTTCTCTGAACAGAATGATATTATAATTTGGGAATCTCCTATCATCCAAGGAAGAGCGCAATTATATTATTCGCTACAATATTACGAGTAGCTGTTTGAGATCGAAATAATCGTCACGGGTAAATGGGGGTATTTTCTCAGTAAATAAAAATAAAATAAACCCTAAAACGATTGTATTACTACTTTATGTAGGCTAACGTACTGAACCCTTAATATTTAATATGTTCTTAACAGGTTAATAACAAAATACGTGCAGTGGTTCACGAGTACGTCTCTTAAAAACTCACAGAAAATCTGACGGTAGTACGAGTAGTAGATGAAAACTTGAATCTAATCTAGTATCGACTGCTAAAACGCCAATTAAACGAATAAATTGTATCGATATTTTATCTACATCTAATTCAGCGTGAATTTAGTGAGTGAGGGTCGATAATAAATAAATGTTATAATTGAGACAATAAATCAACGTAAAGCAATTTCATGTCGCCCGGATTGTCAGCCTATCAGATCTTATCTATTGGCGGCAGTCTTTTACTACATTTTATCCAGCAAAAGTTAAAAATTATTGCATCGGAAAGTTTATTGAAATAAACATTTCTATATATTCTTTACCCTTTTAAGAAATAGTTGAAACTAAAAAAATCGATTAAAAATAAGATTATTTGAAAAACGCATTTATTTTTATACAACATTTCTTGTAAAAGAATAGGGTAGTATTTAAAACTTATAATTGATACAATAAAATTATGTTACGCGTAACAAAATTAATGTAGTAACAACAGCGTTATATTTAAAGAATATTTAAAATGCCAAAAAGAATTTATACTGACATCAATATTTAAAAAAATAAATAAATTTCATATGATTTATCACATTGAAACCTTCAGCTCCGACACACATACTCTAATACTGTAAATAATACCGATTGTATTTTGGAATGGAACTCCGTGTATCCATGATAAAGGTGTAAGGAATAAACTTATGCAATGTATATAATGTATAAACTGTACAAACAACCAGACAGGTGTTTTGAGGAGGTATACTTGTATCGTGAGACCAGCACAAAACCAACCTACGCGACACGAGTCTACGTCTAGTCGTCGCATCAGAGACTGCTCAGCCATTGCAACAAATGGGAGTGCCACACACCACTTCTACACAACTTTAGATATGAATGTTTACTCGAATGACAAGCCACGATTGAGCAAATGGGACTGCTCTTGTCCGACTCCTCTCCATCCTGTCTCCGTCGCACATGTTAACAGGACACTAAACAACAGTATACATTCCTATCACTCAATACTGAAAATGGATTTTAGAAAACTGCGAAAGGAAGCTTAATTTGATTCTATTACTAAAAACATGCAAGGGAATTCCAAGGGGCGAGAGGTGGGAATGTCCTACAGGCTGAGAGATCTCACAAGCCAGGAGCTGCCAAAAATCTGAGTTAAACGGAAACTGATATCGGCAAGAATCTGTAAGTAAACTAATACCGGGGATTGCCAGAGGTTAATAGCTGTCTGAATCCAGGGACTACTAAGCACCCCAAAATGACCAATACCTTGGAATTGGCAGTTTTTAGAGGCCACAGACTGGCAGATTTGGGAGCTGTACAGAGCTTGATGTATCTAAATGTCGAGTGATACCAGAAACTGGGAGCTTCAATACACTGAAAGTAAATATGAGAATAAATAAATAGCACAAATTAACAAAAAGTATGAAATTCTAAAGGTGCATCATATAAACATGATGATAAAGATGGAATATTCTGTAACTATTATGAATATAGTACATAGGGAATGTCTATGAAAACTATTACTTACTCAGTATCTCTTTATTAATATATATAATAATATTGTATACTACTTTTTATGTATAAACCTATTCATGTAAAAATTAACATAATGTATCAAATATAATAATAAAATCGGTATTTATGTGTGTTTTATAAAGCAAAGCAGAAACATAACTCTTTAATTTGTAATCTTATAAATTCCTAAATGGGTCAAAATTTGTTACCTGCAACTCTTAAAATTCTTTCAGTACAGTCGTAACGAGTAGATACCCTTGTTACAAACAATACTGGTTGAAGTCCGAAGGGTGTTATCAATATAAATTTTTAAGAGTTTCTTGGAATGAATTCTTATTTCAAGGACACTAAGAAAAATTACTTTCGTAACTATATTTATAAATTCTACAATCTTTAAACAGTAAAATGATTGGTTTTTGACAGATTTGAAAAGGTTAACAACATAAATTATTTTAATATGAATACCCTTTTAATTTACATTTATAATATTGATCTTTATACAAAATAAACGTACACAATTCTACTACTTTACCATGAAGTATTATTAACGAAGTAATACTCAACACGCCTTCTCATATTTTTGTATCGAATTCATTACAAGTTGAATGAAACCTTCAGTAACTTCACACATGAGTTTATCCAGTCCTCTTAAAAATTGTAACAAGCAATTGCAAGACACTGAAAAGCGATGTAATGAACATCAAACATAACGCCAGCTTCAATAGGCAGCATGTCGAAGAATAGAGTCGTGCTCTTTGTGTCTCTCCACTCGTAACTATCATTGCTCTCTCACTTGATATTAATTGTTTAGGTACTCGACAAATCTGTATATAAACAGCAACATACCGCCAGCTTCAATAGGCAGCATGTCGAAGAATAGAGTCGTGCTCTTTGTGTCTCTCCACTCGTAATTATCATTGCTCTCTCGCTTGATATTAATTGTTTAGGTACTCGACAAATCTGTATAAACAGCAACATACCGCCAGCTTCAATAGACAGCATGTCGAAGAATAGAGTCGTGCTCTTTGTGTCTCTCCACTCGTAATTATCATTGCTCTCTCGCTTGATATTAATTGTTTAGGTACTCGACAAATCTGTATAAACAGCAACATACCGCCAGCTTCAATAGGCAGCATGTCGAAGAATAGAGTCGTGCTCTTTGTGTCTCTCCACTCGTAACTATCATTGCTCTCTCACTTGATATTAATTGTTTAGGTACTCGACAAATCTGTATAAACAGCAACATACCGCCAGCTTCAATAGGCAGCATGTCGAAGAATAGAGTCGTGCTCTTTGTGTCTCTCCACTCGTAACTATCATTGCTCTCTCACTTGATATTAATTGTTTAGGTACTCGACAAATCTGTATAAACAGCAACATACCGCCAGCTTCAATAGACAGCATGTCGAAGAATAGAGTCGTGCTCTTTGTGTCTCTCCACTCGTAATTATCATTGCTCTCTCGCTTGATATTAATTGTTTAGGTACTCGACAAATCTGTATAAAACAGCAACATACCGCCAGCTTCAATAGGCAGCATGTCGAAGAATAGAGTCGTGCTCTTTGTGTCTCTCCACTCGTAACTATCATTGCTCTCTCACTTGATATTAATTGTTTAGGTACTCGACAAATCTGTATAAACAGCAACATACCGCCAGCTTCAATAGGCAGCATGTCGAAGAATAGAGTCGTGCTCTTTGTGTCTCTCCACTCGTAATTTATTATTGCTCTCTCACTTGATATTAATTGTTTAGGTACTCGACAAATCTGTATAAACAGCAACATACCGCCAGCTTCAATAGGCAGCATGTCGAAGAATAGAGTCGTGCTCTTTGTGTCTCTCCACTCGTAATTATTATTGCTCTCTCACTTGATATTAATTGTTTAGGTACTCGACAAATCTGTATAAACAGCAAACATACCGCCAGCTTCAATAGGCAGCATGTCGAAGAATAGAGTCGTGCTCTTTGTGTCTCTCCACTCGTAATTATTATTGCTCTCTCACTTGATATTAATTGTTTAGGTACTCGACAAATCTGTATAAACAGCAACATACCGCCAGCTTCAATAGGCAGCATGTCGAAGAATAGAGTCGTGCTCTTTGTGTCTCTCCACTCGTAATTATTATTGCTCTCTCACTTGATATTAATTGTTTAGTTATTCGACAAATCTTTATAAAACTCTATCTCTATCTTCAAGAGTGTTTTCCATTCAAGCAATGAATAACCATAAAGGTTTTTACAATTTTCTTTTTACAATTTGCTTCGTGAGTTTGGTATATTTAATATATGCTGTATCTCTTATAACTTCCAAAATATCTTCACTGTTAATAAAAATTTGAAACATACTGTACATCCGATAAATTAAAATTTAGTCAAGAAACTGGTCGTGAATAATACAATATCCCAGTTATACAAACATATTACATCTCAAAATGCCGTTTACAGCATGTAAATCGGTTTTATACGTTCAAGAAAGTTTCTTGTATTTTTGGCTTTTACTAAGTAAATATCGGTAAATTACTGACGCAAATACAGTGGATAATGTATGATAAGGTCACGAGTTTGACAATCGAGCCGACATGAAATTGCTTTTTGTTGAAATATCGTCTCACCTATAACATTTATCTGGTGTTAACAAAACCAATTAATAACTGCTCTCTCCGTTAAATTTTGATCAAATTTCTTAAGACACAAATTCCTTAGTGGAGGGAACTTTAAAAAGTAATAACAGCAGAAATTACGGCACTACAACAATAAATAAAATTAATGAATAAAACAGTTACCCGAGACATACAATGAAACTAAAACTGCGTTAGGGGGAAGCGCCCGCAAGGCTATCGTGCAACTAAATATTTCCTTATCCTATTTCCTTGAAAGCATTCTCATGTGATCCGCTAAATTTGTAAATGATGTAGACGTCTACAGTTCCGTATCATTCTCAGGTAAACATAATGTTGTATAAATTATACAAAACTTGTCCATATAACGCATTAACTTCCTTTTATTTAGATACTTGTAAATATAAATTATATTTGTAAATATGTGTTACACTGAAAACTACTCGTAGTATTTAGTTAAAACTAGTATTGAGCGCTTATAACTACGTTCAAATAAATATGATCAAAACCAATTGTGACTAGTCGATACCACAAAACTAGGCAGTCAGAACTGGTATTGACGGTTAAAACACTGAGTTCAACCAAAGATAATGGTGAAAAACCAGTTAAGAGTAATCAATACCTCCAAGCTAGGCAGATCAAAACTGTGAATTGTAAAACTGATTTTAACCAATCATGGTCTAAATCAATTGTCAATACCAGTTTTGACCAAGTTCCATAGTCAAAACCAATTAGTCAATACCAGTTTTGGCCAAGTTCTTGACTCAAAATCAGATTTGACTTGTTGGAAACAGTTTTAACAAGGCTAGGCAGTAAAAACTAGTTTGTAGTAATACACTTAAATAAGAATAGGTTACGACAATAAAAAACAGTCGGAACCAGTTTTGACTGATTAATTTTTGTATAAATTAATTTTAACAGTTATGTTTGAGCCAGACATTGACTATATTACGTGATGGTCAAACCTAGCGTTGCCTGTTAAATGGTACCTGAATCAAATCTATTTAAGTTATATTATTATTTCCCTCTGTAATTAAAGGGTTCTATTCCATCATGTATTCCGCAACATTCTTCACTCAGTATTATTTTCTCTGCTTTCCTTCACCCTTTTTTAGTTTATAGTTGGCAATGAAAGTAAAATAATAGCACAGATCCTACTAAGGATATCATTATTTTTAATGTACTCGTAATTAATGAAGAAAGCTTACTAAAACTTTTTAATAACATAGTTTAATAAGCTCATTGCTTACAACGTAAAAGAATTTGATGGTTCACGGAATTAATTTGTGGTTTTTCTTCTGCAAATCCATTTTTTCAAACCGCATTTATAATATCCCTGTCCTGCTGAATAGACAGTTTATTTAGTTAGCAGTCCATCTCTGTCGTTGTTAACATCTTATAGAAAAGAAAAAAACAATCTTAAAATCAGTTTTGAAACTCACCCAGCATTTCTTATTGCAAATTTCTAAATGTTGCTTTGTTTTTTTGTACATTCTCAGTATAAATTTATATAATAACCCCGTTATTCGTTTTAGGTATTACATTTATAAAAGTTTCCCATGACTTCTCTTACTTACTTTTTAACATCACTTTATTGTTTCGTCACACTCCCCTTTGCTATTTCTTTAAATTGTCTTCAATATTCATTATCTGTCTAATTCTCATCTTGAAGTTTACCTTAATTCTCTTTATCAGCCAAAAACATTCTTGGGTTTGAACTGTGTATATATAAGCTATAAGGTCAAGAACATAAAAGCTATCATCATGTTCCATAAACATGATATCCGAGTGTGAATTATTGGCGGTGCTATTATAAACCACAAAATATTCTAGGAATATACAGAGTGAGAGGTTTCATGTAGTCTCCTAGATGATCGAGAGGCGGACCGCGGTGAAGGGGAAACGGCTCACATACCGAGCTCGCGACTTCCCCCTCCACCCCACATGACCAGTAGGCTACAGCACATCGTCGAGGGAGGATCAAATGGTATTTCTCGGACTGTACAATACAATAATTAATTTACTACATGAAACTCGGAATGGTTTTATTTAAGTAAAACTATTATTTTAACAGGAAGACTATATATTCACACTTTACAATATTTCTACATTAGAGAAACCTAGATTACAAAATAAAAATAAAGTGTAGTCCAGTGACTAGGCTTTCTCATTGCCTCGTCAGGTGTATAATTCTCTCATCCGGTAAACATTCACTCGTATTAAATAAACTCTTCCTACCATAGCTATATTATGTGCTTTCAGCATTGTTGCTACTCATAGCAGGAACTAAACTAAAGTTTTATCACCATAATGCAGGTGATTGTCAATTTTAAACTATTGATCTACACATACATTTTTTTTCTTTCTAATAATTTAGTTTTTAGGTCCTCGATAAATAAACTCTTCCAATAGAGTGTCCTTCTTATAATACCAAAGTACTAAACATTTTTAGTTAAAGACGAGAAGTGAAAAATGGGTGACAAAATTTCACAGATTGTGGGATTTTAAATAATTCTTTGTATTCTATAAATACCAAAAAGAATATTCTCACATTCATCAAGGCAGAGGGATCATGTCGATTACGGATATCTCGTCTTCCCTGATATTTCCTATTTGGCACTTTAGACACCATTCAACTCCAGTTATAGAATCTTTTAACGTACTTCCAAACCGCTTGGGCTTAAAACCTGCAACTGTACCAAATTTGTGGCAATATAAAAACATTACACACTTTATAATTCCTTCAGGACGTCTATTATATTTTATGTAAGATGATTTTGACCAAATGACACCTAGGGTAAAACTACTCTTTGTTGTAGCCCAGACTGCAACATTCTCAAGGTGAATTTTTGTAGTGACTTGTACCAAGGGAAGTCTAAGTATCGAGTTTGAAGTCTCTGAACTTTTCTATTAATAGTTATTGTAATAACCGACAACAACAACAAGAGTTTAAGAATAATTCTAAAAATCATAATTTTTATAATTAGTTATATATTCTTTTAAGTAAAATATTTTACACTAGTTCAACTGAATAAAACTGATATTACCAATCTGATAGTTACAACAGAAATACATTTTAATCATAAAAATGAAAATCTAAAGATGTTTAAATTCTTCTTTACACTAAACTATTTCAATTCAAACTCTACAATATATTGTTCGGTTTGATAGAAACTGTGCGGTCAATTAATTTTTGTGTAAAATTAAGAACTTTATATACACACAAACGGTTTAAAAATTTTACATGTTAAAAGGTTTTTGCGAGAATTCTCTCAGACTGTTTTGTGTGCAACTACAATACAATGGTTGTTTAACGATCAGTTCAGATGTCAGCAGTGAGTTAATATATTAGTATAAACAATACTCATCTGTTAACGAGAGCCGCTTAAAAGTTACCTAAACTCGTTTGTATTCTATTTCTACAAGACCTTACTTGAATTATCTCGAAAAAGGTGAATAGTACTGTGACTAGGCAGTTAAATTTTGAAACTGAATTAAATATTCCATCTGAAAAAATACTTCAATGATAGTCCCAACTCGAAAACTGCTAAGTGCGTGATAAATGGAACATATATACATTTAGAGAAGTTAAATAATAATACTCTGGAAAGGATGAAGTTGAATATACATATAGAAACAGCACAAGAAAATAAGGTAAATTTCTTATACTGTATATTCCATATAGACTTTTTAATATACATTTTTCACATTCTTCGAAGGAATGAGAATTATGAAGGGAGCAAAAAGACTTCATTCTATATCAATAATCTGAGTCTATGCAGGATTTTCCTGTTTACCAGGAAAGTAGAGTATTAGGTGCAAGTTTAACAAGTCTCATACGTTATATGTTGACACCATAAAGGTTTTTTTTTAAGAGCACTGCAACATTGGAACTAATGAAGCTAATTAGGACCAAAATGATCTGGACTGTTTCTGTTATCCCAAAATGATTTAACATTTTCATAATAGAGATGAATACAAAATAGGTTTTTCTAATACTGATTTGAATATGTTTGTAATTATTATTATTACTATTTTTAAGTATTATATTTTATGTTTAAGCTTATTCTGTACTTACTAACTGTGATAGGGTTTCTGTAATTAGCGAAAGGTTTTAATACTTCTCTGCAGACGGATAAGAAAATAATATTTTTAAACTGTTCATCTACAGTAAAAACACGATTTTTAAGTTTAAAACTCAATATTTAATAGGATCCCATATTTGTTTAACAAAGATAGATTAGATTAATTAAGAGTTCCATAAAACACAAATATGATTAATCCTTAAAAGAAATAAGATGTAATATTCGAGCTGAAATCATGCATAAACATAAAGAAATACTCTAAACAGTTCAAATATTGAAATGTTTCGGCCTCGTTATGGAGAAACCATCTTCAGTCGATATGTATTTAAACCGAGACTGCGTATAATACACATACATGTATACAGGTGACACCCGTCTAAGTGAAAAACGATCGCTAGAATGGAGCTCGAACTGAAAGGATAGCAAACTATATTTTCTCTCAGATAATATTTTTCCTAACTTGAAATACACTTGAACCCGACCGTCAGACACATAGATAATAGTTATTTAACCGTCAGACAACTAGATATTTAGCCCCGCCTCTTTATACATACGTAGATCGTTACATGTCTTTGGTATAACATATATTTAGATTATAATTCTAAGAACATGGGAAAGATTTTAATTAGATGTTAGTAGTAAATTATTATACATTTTGCAGTGCTAAGTTTGATTTTTACTAGGCCTCCAAGATCTTAGATTCAATCGTCAGGTTTTATGACGATATCTTGGATTTAAAGGGCCAAAAATTTAACTTATAGTTAGAAAATGTGTGAGAGCCGGTGTTAAGTGCATAGTGTTAAGAAAAATTATGAAATGAGAAATAAGTATCCTGTCATATTGTTAACTCTTTTGATTCGATCCGATCTCGAAGTCTGCTAAGTATAACGCAAGTTACAAGTTTTTTATTGGAGGAAAATTTTGGCTGACAAGTTTAAGAAAAACAAGGTCGTGTTCTTATGAAATTCTAATTGGCCCTTGGCCCCTGAAGCTTGATCAGCGTGACTTCATCATTACAGGCTGCCAAATTATTAACCCTAACTTTTTTTGGAAGTCAATTATCTTAGATTTCTCTTCCTATGATCTCACTATTTATTATTAGTTATTCCTAGAGAATGTATTACTAGTAAATATCCTTTGGTATTCTCTAGTTCTACTGCATTAACATAGATGCTGTACGTTCTGTCACACGCTTGCAATATCTTTTGTCATATAATTTGTTCTCATCCCAGCTGTTTAGCTATATTTATATGATATTTAGATTTCCTGATTCATTAATTAACTCAATATTCGTGCTGTTGTGCCGAATGACAATGAAATTAGGTGTTAGATAGAAATGTATTGGTTTCCTATTTACTGGATTTCTTATACACTACGGTATTTTTTTTTATTCTTTTCCATTTTTCGTTGCCAAAGCTACGTACAATTGAAAATATTTTCTCTTAGTGTAAGGGACGAGTATGTATTCAATTTATTAAATAGTCCTAAACAACATAGTATTTACTACATTTAGGATATTTTTGAATTTTAATTTTTTAGATATTTTATAGTCCTTGGATAACCAAAGAATTAATGTTTAGAATAGAAAATTGCATTATACTTAAGGAATGTAATTTCAATACCTTTTTTGGTATGAGACCTTTTTAAATAAAATAATAGTACAAATAGTGCCAAAAATTCTTTAGAATATTAGAAAAGTCAATCAGCAGTTTAAAGTGTTCTAGAAAACATTTATTATAAACAACGCTTTTGTATAATCATTTTGAGTGTTTTCATACATAATGTCATCAACACATTTATTTTTACTTTTACTCAACTACTTGGTTTGTTTTTTGCCGTCCCCCTGGGTAATAAAAATGTCAGCCAGTGACGCAACTCATAAAGAGAATAGCGTACTCAGTCCTCTCAAAAGATGATGACGACAAGAGACCCGACGGACATAACTGTTTTCACTCGTGTCGCTACTATCTCGCGACCATAAACGAACATGTTGCGTTGCGTTGTTCACTCTACTAGAATACGCTCTTACAAACACACTGTGTTTGTAATGTGTGTTGTTGCTGAAATTGTGCCGCACTCTAATCGAATTTTTTTCAAACAGCTAGGATAGGGCCTAAAGGTACGTTTATATGGGCAACTGGCACAAGTTTTTTCTGACAGTAGAACATTGCTAGTCCAAACGGGTGCAAGAGCTCTCACTTGCACTATTGCAAGCCGTGTCGCACGGTAAAACCTGCATACATTTTAAAAGGTTGACAAATGTTAAAAAATAAATGAAATTTAAACTTTTTAAAACATTAACACCAGTGAAATAAAACATACATATTCAATTTCTTAGTACTATTGTAAGTCGTATAATAAGTATTAGCTTTAGTACAGATTTTTTCCCAGAACATTTTAAATACACCACTGTTATACCTAACCATTGTATAATTCTACAATGATAAAACTTAGGCCTGTACATTTTTCAGATGTTTTGAAAATCAGTGAAGAATTAATGTTGAAAAATACTGTTGAATTATTTAAATTAGTAAAAATGTTTCAATGAAAAGGAACATGATTATACTAGATGTAAATCAAGGGAGCATGGTATAATTTTTTGTTGCAGAACGAATGTAAAATTGCGTTTAATTCAAATAATAAAATCTTAGTTATATTCGTTGATTTCAAATAGCTTTTTATCTCGTTGATAATCTGCTTCATATCTGCTTTAAACTCTAAACAAGCAGGCGTTGGAGGCATTGCAAAAGTTACAAAACCGTTTTTAATAGAAAGGAAAGTAAAAGTAGATAATTATTATAGTTAGAAAAGATAAATTAAAAGCTGGTGACTCTCAGGGGTCAGTGCTCTCCGCAAATTTGCTTTAAACTTTTATTCATTATGATCTATTAACAATTAATTGGAAGAATTAATATATTTGCTTTTCCTGACGAAGTTGCGTTTTCTTACTCTGCCAAAAAGTTAGAGCTTCACAAACGTTTTTAATTTATGATTTGCTTTTATCAAGAGGTTGGTGTAATATTAACTAAATTTACAATATTTTACACAAAATAAATTTATTAAATTTAAGAACTAAACAAGTTTTGCTTTATCATATTATATAATATTTCTATCCCAGTGCTGTACCTTATTCGATTATTTCGATTATCCTTAATACAAGTTCATTTAAATGTAACAATATATCAAGAAAGGTTTTTTTCCAGTAATTATAGACAAATTTTGTATCAGATGGTAAGCTTGGAAGTTTTGATGTAAATGTACACTTAAAATTTGTTTATATTTTTCAACTACTTTCTGCAGCACTCCATTAAAGCAATGTCTGATATACATTGTATATGATTGAGGTAATACAGTTTAAATTATAATTGTGCATTCTTCATACTAACTAAAATATTATTTTACTTTAATGATATTGTCTGTATTTAACATAACCTTACAAATACATTTGAGCATTACTCTTAGTGTGTATAATTTTTTTCCAATACATTAATATAAATTAATACAAATACTTTAACAGTGTAAATATATTTTTATACAGTAGATATTATTTATAAGAGAATAACCCCATGACAATTAAAAGCAGGCTATGCAATTATTAAGTCTGCAGACGTTGGCTGGCCTGTTTTCTTAGCCAGGCATGACTGTAAAAGCGTCATTCATTGCTAAAGCTTCGCAGCTTTTTGAGGTTATAAACATTACTAGATTGCTTTCCTTTTGTTTGATGCAAGTAACAAAGGTTATAAAAATATTAATAGTACTTTATATTTTTATAAATATTAGAAAAATATTCGTTGTCCACTTTAGTATTTAAAAATAACTTTCATTAGTAAGACAAAAAACCTTAAATAGATAAAACCTATCCCGTATAATAAGAAACCAATGAAAGAAAACTAAGTAAAATTTTGATCTCCACATTGCAAAACAACAGAAACTTTCCTTTATTAACTATAGGAAAAGATAACGTTTAATGAGTAACTTTAAATTTATCATGTATAACTCAAATGAATATTTATGATACAAGCTTTAAAATAATTTAAATAAATTCAATTCTATACCACATAGTATGAAAATAAATACAATTCTTCATACATGTAGGTTTAGGAGATTTATCGATGATATAACAGAAAAAATAAAAAAAAATAGCTTCTATGTCTACGTAAGGTTTTATCAATTATTGTATGTAGCTGCAATTAGGCATGTGTCTGTTTTTGATATCATGTATGATTTTTCTAGGATATTTTTTAAAAGTTTTTTTAAAACTTGTCAAAGAGCATTATTACATTTTAGATACTAGCAGAAATCCTTCGCTCGCAATTTCTATGCGAAATCCCAAGTATTTGTTTGATCGGCTATTGATTACGATTTCAACACTTGAATTATTGAAGGTCAATGTAAAGGACTCCAAAGTCGAAATTCATAGGTGTCTTAGTGAAAGAACTTAGTGATGTTATACGATAGGGTCTTTATGTCAAAAAATGGAATTAATATTGTCACGCATTATTGTTCATAATTAAGAAGACCAGATGTTAATGAAGACTGTGAATAGTTTTTATTTCAGGTTTGTAACTTCTAATTAAAATGTATCATACCTCCGACGAAGTATTATAATTTGCTATTTTGCCCTGAGAAACGATATTAATAGACTTATATGTAATTTTGTAATTAGGCTAGATTCAATACAGCACAGTTTTTTAAATCGTCAAGATATAGATTTTGCTGTTAAAAAATTAAAAACTAAAATCAAAATCTGTAATTCTAACATATTTCAATACTTACATTACGACAGTTGTAATCCATATTGTAATGATACGTGATACAAAAAAGTCCATGTTCTTGCTTCCCAGTCCATGTTCAAAATATCATACTATTTCCTCGGTCTAGTCTAGGAATTATATCAGTGTTTATGTATCTAACTAATATTGTAACTCTCGTCAATAAGAAATAGATGTGGTGGCCCTTCAAAAATCTTGTCATAACAATTGCATTTAGTTTATCTTGTATTGCTTTATAATTCTACTTGATGTAATCATAAACTCACTGCATTCGTTTCTACAAACTGTAGTCACGGAGCGATTGCTATGTTGACTCAAGTTAATTTCCAGTGCCTCCATTTATGCCTCTCAGCTACTGTATATATGACAAAACACAATGTCTGAGGAAACCATAAAGGTAACCTTACACATTCACTATTTAGTTCAATAAGTAAAATTCTGAATTAATTAGTCGGTTTGCACTGTTACCATGGTGTTGAAATAAGAATTATTGTTACTTTTGTAATGTTATCACACTATAAATCTGAAAAAATTAAAGATAGTGGTTAAATAAATTAATCATGTTAGATCTGTCATAATACAATGTTTACAGAAAACAGTTTATCACATTTAAAAGCTCTTTCAAATCATATTACACACCTTTGAAGAAAAAGATGGGATTTTCTGCTGCTTTGTAGATCAGTAGGACGTAGTCCAGGGGATTTTTTGAAATAAACATAGGGATGAGTTGAGATCCGTAAAACCCACAAAATCTCTTAACAGAATCTTTTTCATTAGGTTATTTGCACTTATTTTTTCCGTTTTAAATTATTTAAGAGTTATTGGAATAATGGTTACTGATTAATATAGACAAGAGAATGAAACAACAGGCCATTAAAACTTAAAAAGTAAAACTAGCATTCAATTAAATAATATTTATTAAAATTTAAATATGTAGGTTTAATAACCGATGTTTTAAAGGACCACTTACCACAAAACAAGTGTCCTGAATAAAGGTTTTTCTGTTTTTAATCAAATAAATTAAAAATTAAATTAGACTTTTTAACTCAAAAAGTAAAACTGAACTATAAATAAAGCTCTAAATTAACTCAAAATAAAATGAACTTTTTTCTATATTATAAGCTAAATCAAACCTATTTAAAATATTTGCTGAAAACTTCAACGAGATTCACTTCCTGTTACTGTTGGCATAGATTCAAACTGAAAGCTTCAATTAAAATTTAAATAACTTTAAATATTATTTATTACGGACTTGAAATCTTGATGTATTCAGTTTATTCAGTCTGGTGAAAACGAAATTTCTATTGCAAACAACATTTAACTACTATTAAAGTTTAATACTTTACTTGAAAAAAATACTACTATAGCTGTTGCGATGTTGAGTTAATATATTACTCGTATGCAGTATAATTACGTATAATTACTACGTATGCAATTTAATTCTTTTGTGTCATTGTAATAGAAGATTCCGCAAAATCTCTCGTAGAATGGGTTTGGAAAGAAATAAAGAATATGTGCACTACTAAAGTAATACGCCGAACACTGATAAAAGACGCCGTGATTCGCAATTTGGAGTTTATATACAGACCCCTTTCCTACCCAAAACTACCTTATCACTGACGCTCTTGATCTGCCTTCGACAATCCAAACACAGGACTAGAGATATTAAATGTCAACTTTTCTACCCCTATTGTAATCAGTTATTGTAGTTGACTTCCAGATAAAAAGCTAGTTGTCTTTCTGTAATATTCCTACCTTCGCGTACCTTTTATTGACAAATTACATTTAAAATGTTCTAATGGTAGAGCAAATCTTGTAATATTCTAAAATATTTTCTTGTACATTTTTTTCTCAAAAACTTTAGTTAATTAAATTAATTTGGATAAGTAGCTATAGTAATCTATTCATTCCAGGTAATCTAAGAATGTAAAATGTCAGTACAATCAGTGGAATGCGTTATGAATGACAGCAAAATAAACAAACAAAGGCACTTTCGCATTTATACCATTACTAGTAGTTACCCGCATCTTTGAACCCTAGTTCGTGTATGGCCACTGCGTGTTTGAATGAATTATATTTTCAAAGCCAATGTTTGATTTGTTTACTACGATGAAGAAGATACGTTAAATATGTATATTTGTGGCTATTGTAATTTACTTTGTAAGCAAATATAAGTATAAGTGTGCCTATTATTATCTATTTCGTAAACTTTAACCGTTACTTAATTTTGAGTATCTGCGGACAGCATACATTGGACTTTACCAGTCTCAGATAAAGTATGGTATAATTCTATGTGGACATTAAAATGAAAGTCATAAGATGTTACTGTAACAGGTAAATAGTTAGGATTATGTCAGGGTGCGGTCAGTGGAAACACTGCAAACCATGTTATAAAAGTGTTAATTTATAAGTCAATAATTTAGAATGTGTTCAATTATTAGGAATGGTATACAATTACTAGTAGTTACGCGTTGCTTCAAAAGCTCGTTCGTGTACGGATTGAGTGAATTATATTTCCAACGTCAATGCTTGCTTTATTGTTATAATAAATAACATTTTTCTAAAGTGTATATTTATGGCTCTTGTAATTTTACTTTCTTCTTAGTATTTGTTGTTCCGTAGTTAATTTTGCCTTTCCACGATCATGAAAATATATATCACAGATCAGAGCCAAATTGTGTCAAAAAAACAACTAATATAAAATTTTACAATAGTCTTTAAATGTATAGTAAGAGTTAGATTGTAACTTTGTCTTTTATATCCAATACTAAATAAAATGTACAACTAAAAAGGCACACTAACGTTTTACATGTTTGTTTCTAAATAAACTGAAAAAAGTTGTAATATCTTAGAACATTTACAACTGTATTTGATACATTAATACAAAATAACAGTCCAGCAAACTTTCATATAGCAAAGTTCTTGACGACTACTTCAAAGGGAGTCTTCACTCTTACTTAGGGAGTCAAAACTCTATTCATCTTATATTTTGGTACATTTTCTAAGGTAGGAAAGTTTCTAAGGTATTTTCAGTGAATTTACACGCTATGAATATAAAAAAATTAAAACGTGGTAAAACGATACATATGGTTGTGCTGACACAAAACATTTTAAAACTGAACAGTAGATTACATTTGACAGGTGTTGTCAATTAATATGTTGTAACTTTAGCGACCAAGTAAGGATTTTAGGTACTTTAAAGATTAGTGGGAGGTATCCCGGAGGGATTATCAAAATAAGAATGTTCCTATCTATATACATAACAGGGAGGTTTGGAATGTTCATGTTTAATTTCGGCATAATTCGTTGAATAATTTACGCGTAAAAGCAAAAACCAACTAACAAAGGCACTTGCGCATGTATTATTATTAGCATTTCATCATTTAAGTATAATATAACTATCACGTAATCCTCTAATATTGTTCCAATATTGTTATATAGAATAAAAAGTAACTATTTTTTATTTTGTCCGATATCTGCAAATGTTTTGTAACATTACGAACTAATATAATTATAAATAGAATCAGTTGAAATTGTATAAGGTTTTGACAAAGCTATGTGTTTAATAGTTTACGTTTAAACACAAAAGTTATAAATGCTAATAGTGCCTCGAGGGTAGGAGTTTATTTTTAGATTTTTTGATAAATTATGCTATATAGGTGAATTGAGTTGAATGCAATATTTGTTAAAAATGTTTCTTTTTTTTTACTAAACTACATTTCGTAAATTGAGAAACGTATAAGATGCTACTGACGTTATATACTGTTCAAAAATTATATAAACTGTAACTTAAAGTTACGTTATTTTATATATTTTATTAATCCCTGTGGAATACTGTTCCAACTCAGCTCTGCTGGGCCCCAGTGCGAGGCTGGTGAGCGGTTTGAAGTGGTTTTGTGTGAAGCGTTCGGCCAGTCTGTGGCCCTTGGACATGTGAAAGTTGAAGTTTTAATTAATTTAAACGTGATATAATTATTTTTGAGACTTAGGCATAGGCTGATTTATTCAAATTATTTCCATTGTCTCACTCTATGTGTGGTGACACCCTCTTACTATATATGTGGTTACCCCTCACAGTGCATTTTTGGTGACACCCTCTCACTCTATGTGTGGTTACCATTCACACTGTATGTTTGGTGACAACCTTTTACTAAATTTGTTGGGACACCCTGTCCCTATATGTGTCGTGACACCCTCTCACTATATCTATGGTGACAACACTTAATCTAAGTGAGGTGATAACTTCTCAATTGATGATTGATGACACCCTCTCACACCTACATGTAATAATAAAAAAATATTAAATACAATACCTAAATATAAATACTCTATATATTATTAATAATGTTTTAATCCACGAATTTATTGCTCTACAATTCAGGAATTTAACACGATATAAAGATAAAGTATTTATAAAGACGAATGTATGTTTAAAAAGATGCAACAATAATATGTTACAACATTGACGTGGTAAAGTAGGAAAAGCAAGGATGCTAGTCAGGGGTTTTCCTAGTGACACTTAAAATCTTGTGACAAAGAAAAGTTAAATTTATTATTTTTCGGCTACTTTAGCAGTTTCCTTTAAGGTATGGTAAAGGTGGAACTGCTTGAGTATAGGGAAGTTATAGCGCCATTCTGGGGCTAAACTGGCCAGTTATCGGCCATCGACTAATAAAATGGCCTCTGGAAACATCTGGGTGCAGTTCACGATTGAGCGCCTAGTATGGAGCGCCTGAACACACTCTACTGAATGTCATATATTTATTGAGAAGGGACATAGAATAAATTACTCTCACGTGTGAATACAATTTGTATATTAATATAGCGTTTTTGGCTTTTGTAAATTTAAACCATGTTTTAATACTTACAATTGGGATTTTACGTGTATGGTCACGTCTATTTTTGTCTAATGGTTCTCCCCGCTGGTCTATACCAAAAGGTTGCTTTCTAATTATTATCCGTGTTTTATAACAAATTAGATCTAGTAAAAATTTTCTAAATATTTAAACTTTTGAATACAGATACTCTTAGTTTTGTGTGGAAGGATATTACGCAATGAACAATAAACATTGCTAACATACGTAAGACCAATAAACACATATGCATTACGTATTGTGTAAGGTGTCCACAAATCACCGGGACGGTTACATGTTTCAAACTATTTACTGTATGTATTAAAAACTTAGTATAGTATTATTCAATAACAAATATAGTTTAACACACATCCAGTGACCTGCTACTTCCTCAAGGGTACAGCCCACAACATGTCGAATAATATTTTTCAAATATCATATTTTTATTAAAAAATGTAAAGAATAAAAAACTTACGCATGAATCACTGTTATTTTATTCCTAGATTATAGCATTGTAATGGGATTCAGTAGTAATAAGGGGCTTTAGTTTTTCCTGTAAATACATCTATCAAACTATTATGACCTTGGTTACGTTAACCTAATAGTTTTGAAATTGAAGCTACTTTTGAACAGCTGCCATTTCTGACTCAGTTGTCCGTTAGAGGTCAGGTTTGCGGCATAGCTCTAATAAAAAACACATATAATTTGATGCGGACAACTAATTCTTGCATTTAACACTTTCTTCTGACTCCTAGTGGGTTTTACCTCTAACGAAGGAGCTGGAAACTGGATATATGTTAAATTATATTTTTAATTATTGTCCAGTTTGTCTCATGTTGTGTCGCTGTATCTTATAACGTATGAAAAAGTATTGACTTTTTAACATCTGTTGTATACAAGTAAATGTTATGGTTAAGCATTTGTAATTACAAGAGTAAAATTGTTTCGGAACATTTTAAACAAATATTTAAAATTGTTGTATTGCAAACCGTATGAATAAAATCGTTCTAGTTGATTCTACACGGTAGAATATGACTGAACAATGTAAGAGTAATCAGGTATATTTAAACCCTCCCCACTTGACTAGACGGCAGTGATTTTTGTGTTCAAATTCAAAGCACGATTGTAATTGGATGTCAGTATAAGCCTCAGGTTTTCGACCTTCACTGGCTTGTCAACAACACACTTTTCATGTAATCGAAAATTTGATCATAAATGGAATATTGAGTGGGTTTACAGGCAACAGGTAATCATAATTTTACGATATACATGTTATTAAAAATTGTTTACTTTTTTATATTTTATTTTACCCAAGTAATTTGTTAACGTAATTCTTGCTCTTCCTTAGAGGTTTCACTGATAACAGGCACGTTTTTAAGAAGCATTGTATACTTTTTTATAATTTGCAAACATTGTTTAATTATAATCCAAATCCAAAATTCAGAGATATTACCTACGATGGTCTAATTGTAGAGGTATGATGTAATAGTCTGTGAGACTGTCTTGAACAGGATAGTGAAACAGACACTTTAGTTGAAAATCACCATTTGAATCCTACGCTAAATCCCTTAAGTAGTTGAGTTTCTAATGAATTACTAAAAATAAAAATAAATCAATGAATTAAGTATTTTGAAGTATAAAATTTTGGTTTAATACAGAGATTTCTTTAAACAGCAAGGCCAAATTTTGAATAAATATAAGAGCTAAAAAAATAATAAGAGCCTATTAAAAATTACCAGCTCCTCTGAAAACAAATAACAAGCAACTTTGACTGAGCCGTGGGCGGCTGGCAGTTGTATGCATCCCAATTGCTCAAACTTTACCGTAAGCATGCTTGTCGCAGTTAGCTATATCCCTAACAACAAATAACAAGCAACTGTGACTGATCTGTGGGCGGCTGAAACCTGTATAAATCCCAATTGCTCAAACTTTACTGTAAGCATGCTTGTCGCAGTTAGCTATATCCCTAACAACAAATAACAAGCAACTTTGACTGAGCCGTGGGCGGCTGACAGTTGTATGCATCCCAATTGCTCAAACTTTACCGTAAGCATGCTTGTCGCAGTTAGCTATATCCCTAACAACAAATAACAAGCAACTTTGACTGAGCTGTGGGCGGCTGACAGTTGTATGCATCCCAATTGCTCAAACTTTATCGTAAGCATGCTTGTCGCAGTTAGCTATATCCCTAACAACAAATAACAAGCAAATTTGACTGAGCTGTGGGCGGCTAACAGCTATATGAATCCCAAATGCTCAAACGTTACCGTAAGCATGCTTGTCGCAGTTAGCTATATCCCTAACAACAAATAACAAGCAACTTTGACTGAGCTGTGAGCAGCTGACAGCTTTGTGCTCAACTTACAATATAAAATGTATATCCCTGGTAAGCATGTTTCATTTCCTCAGTTTTGTTTTCCCATCTGACTTACCAACTTACAAACACTTTAATAACACATGTCTCTTCTCAATTTCTTTTCTAAGGCAATTCTTTAAAACCATTTGAAATTGGCGTGCACATTTTACTACTGAAAACTCAAATTAATAATTTAATTTTTTATTACAATTAAATAAAAACCCATATGTTTGATAATGTCAACAAATTCAATATATATCGTATCTGTGACACAAAGATTGACCACTTCTGATGTGTTTAACTGTTGGAAGCAGATTATTACTATTTATTTACTGCCCAAATTTGTCATGGTGTCATCATTCCGTTCTATTGCCAATATCACCATCATTACTTTGACATAAACAGTTGATGCTCTCAAGTTGATTTACTTTTCATTTAGTGATAAAAATATGACCTATAAAATTAATAAATCAGCCTACCTTGTTTTAATAAGTAGGCTATCTTATTACAAAAAAACATTGGTATCCTTCATAGAACTATTTTATAATTCTATTTTAAATAGTTATTTTCAATTATGCAATTTCTTATAATTAAACTAAAATATTTTACACAAAATGTATTTAGTTTCCATTTATACACGTTATATTATACTTTTCTACCTACTTTAAATCTTGTATAAACATGTTGGATCTACCTAAATTAATTATCGTTTTGGCCAGTAAGTTGCATATATGTTTAATCTCGTTTACGCAAGTAAGGTCAATGCAATTTGAAGCTAGTTTACGCCATTCATTTCTCCAAATTTTTCTTACGTTTTATTTTACTCATGAAGTCATTGACATATATTTGCCTGACAAAGTTACTATTCTGTATTACTAAGTGTAATATATGAAGTATTTCATCATTAACTGTAGGAAATGTAACGTGTCAAGTTATGGTCACCAATTATTATAAATTTTTTACGATTTAAAATCCTGAATATTATCAAAGTTTCTGTAAATTAAACTAAACATTCTTTAATTTATAATATCGTAGGAAATTGATGCAAATTTGTTCTTCAAAACTAACTCTGTAAATGGACAGAACGTCTTTAAAAACCGTTTTAAAAATTATTGTTTATGGAAAGTGTTACTATTACACATAAATAGAACGCTCAAATGATAGTTCTTCTCTGCCTAGGACAAATGACAAATATGTTTTATGTAAATGGAACGAATCGAAAACTCTCTTCGATAATCTTAGCTCTAAAAGTTATTTTTTTCACAACTTTAGAGTGATCAGGCAGTCAGTATTGTTAAGAACATCAACAACTATATCTTTTATTCTCTCACAGCTCTCGAGGTGATAATTATATCAGGTTATTTTAAGACTTTCCTTATTCTCTACAGTTAACCTCAATCTGAGCCCGACTAAGATTTCTGCAATAAGGACTTATCTTTAGGTGTTATCAACCTCGAGTGTGGTTTCTCGATATAAATCAGCTTTATAATTAGACCAGGTTAATTGGCGAAGTTACGTATCCACTGCAGTTAAACTCTGTCTATGCCTGAATCAGGTTTTTGTAATAACACGTTAACGTTAACAGTTTTCAACCTCAAGTGTAGTTTCTCGATATACTCGTACATTAGCTGATAACTAGAACAGATTAATTGAAAAAGTTACTTAAGCTCTGCAGTTTTAAAACTCTTAAAAGTGATGTATTTTGTTGCTTTTAGAACTAAATTAGCAAAGAAATTTAGTATTAAACATACAGCTAAACAAATTTGTTATTAAAATAATAAATTCCATACTTTTGAAATTACCATATTTAACTGTTGATGTGCATTAATTCCACTTATTTCAAAATTAGACATCTTATCTACTACTCTAATATTAACTACGTTTCTTTCATTATGACCGCCACAAATTTTATGCAATTTCCTCCTTTCATTTTTTTAAATTTAGTAAAATTTTACCATGAACAAGACTTGAATAAACTCATTAAAAGGAGCTACACATATTGAACACTATGCCTTCCGCCTAACCACTTTTGTTATGATAAAATGCTTGAGAAGAGCACAATACATTTCTGGTCTTTTGATGAATCCTGATATCTTTGAAGAGCTGAAAATCCTGGTTATAACAATTCTGGAATAGAATATAGAGGGAGGTGAAAGCGAAACTACCAAAGAAAAAAACTTGTTTGAAAATTTGTTATAAAAGACTTTTAGTACTTCAAGTGTTAACATACTGCATGTATAAAACATCATATTTAATGGCTGACTACTGACAGCTTAATGGAAGGAAATAAGTAAAGAAATAAAAAGATGGTTAAAAACAAGATGGTTAAGTAGACATTTTCCAAATAAAAGAATGTAAATCAAAAGATATTAAAATCAAATTTTCTCTTAATGTAGGCAGGAGGAAAATATCATAAATGAAAATTAATTTTGGAAAATTTAGAGAAGGTAAAATGTAATTATAGTTTGAAATAGATAAATACTCAAATTAGTGTGGCCACTATGAACATAGGGGTTTGTTTATTCCTCGCACAGAATGTTAATTTCTAACCTTATTTACTTTGCTGATGGGTTTAATACAAATAAATTTATATTTATATACATATGTATGAAAACAAGCAAGATTTTCATCACGGACGTGTGACACTAAATGACCGAATTAACCGCGTAAAATGTGTTTTCCACACTGTGACACTGTTATCGCTGACATGCTGTCACACGACCTGTCACTGAATATAATATTATCCGTTAACTGTCCTACCACCGTTACCACAATACATATTTTATCCTCGATGTGATCATGTGACATGAAGTCAAAATACGTTTAGTATAAATATAATTTATTAGCTGCAAACAATAATTGTTAATAATTTCCACCTACCGCCAGGATTATCTGTTCACTCATGACAATTTATAATGTGTGAAAAATAATACCAACATTATAGAAAAAATATACCTCATAGTATACGCTAGGTACACTCACAGCCGAACTGGTACAGCAATTATAGAACAATTGTTCCAAGTTTTCAGTCCTAGCATAGCGATATTCCCGACAGTAATATTACCTCCTAGTAATCACGTGCATCCGCATCCAAAACTGATACAGCCAAACATGGTGCATGTGACAGTTCCAAGTATTCAGTCTTAGCACAGTGACTGTCTCAACAGTAATATACCTCCTAGTAATGTAGTCCAACCGCATCCGAACTGGTACAGAAAACATGGTGCATGTGACAGGTCCAAGTATCCATATCTAGCACAGTAAATTTCTCCCACAGTATTATATCTCCAAATGTCCAAGTGCATCCGCATCCAACCGGTACAGAATAGATGGTGGATATGACAGTTGGCAGTTTTCCAATCCTACCACAGTGACTTTCTCCACAGTTTTATAACTCCTAATGATGAAGTTCACACGCATCCGAATGGTATAGCAAACATGGTGCAAGTGGCATTCTCCAGTTTTAGCACGGTGACGTTCCCCACCGTATTAAACCTCCCAATTTCCAAGTGCACCCGCAACGAAACTATTTACAGTGTACATACTGCAGGTGGAAGTTTTCACTTCTAGTACAGTGAGTTTCTCTATAGTATTATACCTCCCAATAATCAAGTGAATTCGGTCGAAACTAAAAACAGCAAACATGGTACAAGTAGCAGTTTCCAGTGCTCGCACAATGACGTACCTCACAGTATTATACCTCCTAAGGCTTAAGTGTATCAGCATTGGACTGGTACAGAAAACAAGGTACAGGTGGCAATTCCAAGATGAGGGATGGAGACCAGATGACACTGATGTAGCTAACTGGTATGGACCCTCTGGATAGTTCTCTACAACAATATATACTGGATAACTTGTTGATCTTGGAATAACGGTGCCTGCTGAAAACACTTTTTCCAGCGGTTTAGTGGAACTATATATTTTTTATACATCTATATAAAATTTTTCACTGGAAAAAGAATTTAAACTGTTTGCGGAAAACGGTCTTCATCTGAACTCAGTTACCTTTATGTTTCATTATTAAGAGGAATTACACTTTTATAACATAATCTAATGATCGCTTTCCGTCCTTGAATGTTTGGACAGCTTCCAACAGCTATACATGTATATTTGTGATTGAAATATCACTACACGTTTAAAACCATGTTTATGTACAGAAACTTCACTTTCCTTTACTAAGAAGCAACATAAAACAACCCGTGAAAGAAATAATGAACGAATTACAAGTTCCTACAGTTTATTATATATTATAACTAATTAGACAAATGATATACTTGAGTGTTGATTTTATTTATATCAGAAACTGTGCGTTGCACATTCATAAAATTGTGAAAGGGAAAAAAGAGATTAACTTTTTAAGTTAATCTATAGACTCAGGAAGATGAACATTGAGCTCACACAAAAGTGAGGTGATCCATTAATAGTGGATCATAGGTGACTCCACTATAATATAATAATACACCTTTTCTTTGTTTTTATTTTATTTTGTAGGATGTACTTTACCTGTGTTTACAGTATAAAATGTAGTTGCAATAGGGAAATACATAGACGAGACAAAGTGACCATTAAATTGAAGGATAAAAGAGCACAAAGAAAACATGAGAATGGGTCTCATAGAAAAAGTCAAAAATTGCACACCATTGTTGGTCAAAAGACCATCGTATGAATCGGGATGAAGCCAAAATAATACATCAGGAACCACATTTCCTCAAAAGGAAATTAATATAGGCAACATGCATTAAATTGGCAGACCAACTAATCAGTCAACCATCAGTCGACACTAGGCGCGCTTTAATTGCCAATTCTAAAAAAATTGAACTAAAATGAAAAACCGAAAGTTTCAAACGGATCAGATATTTTTAATAAACCAATGCGGAGTCACAATATGGTTTTAAAAAGTTTATCTAGTACAAAATAGTAATAATAATAAAAAGGCCCATTCCTCCCCCCCTTCCTTTTTATTTCCGCTATCTTGTTTCTTTCTACCGGGAATGATTACCATTTGCTATTGGCCTCTGGTCAGTCGTAGGTGGTTGGTAGGACGAATGTAGGCGTATGGTGACCTGTACTCTGTAGTTGAGTTTCAATGATTAGTGTTGTGTATAGTTGTTTATTAAGTGCATATGTTAGAGTTAGTTAAGTTGACACTCAACATGGTGGTTGTGATTCCTGTCTTAGGCGTGCCACAACGCTTTGGTATGATTAGTTTATTTTTACCTAGTTTGTAATTATGTATTAGGTTAGTTATTTACCTGATGAAGAGATCAGATTGCATATCTCGAAACGTGATATTACTGATATTATTCTTTCACTGAAACCAATGGCAAATATCCGGAAAATCCTGTTTCCTTCAATGCACCTTTAATTTGGCGCTTAATAAACGATTTCTACTAAATATATTCGATAATGCTATAAAAATATATTTAATTGTAATATGTAGCAGATTTTCAAATAAGGTATTCTTCATTATCAGCCGAAACTAATTACATTTTTAAGTAGATGAAGAATTTGCGAAATATGAGTGTAATTTTAAAATTATTTTTACACTAGGGGTTACAATATGTACTACTATAGGCGAAAAATTATGATAGTTATTCTGTTTCAATCGTTTGGAAATCTCTTCTATTCGTGTTTA